>NC_044303.2:229823612-230127930 GCF_007474595.2 Lynx canadensis | reverse complement strand
GCAATATTATTGGACTTAGCAAATTATTGGCATAATCTTATGCCCTGGAATATGAAATACTTTAGTAAACTTTTGGCATAGGCACATAAACATATTATACACATTGAAATATTTAATGGTATTATGAAATTAGGTCAGATAATGTTATCTATGTTGTACCTATAATATGACTGAAACTGCAAAAGTACATTGGGATGAAATGGAACACAAATATCACTAGGATCATGGAGAAGTAGGTGACAAATTTCTCCTTTAAACATTCCTAATATAAAAATATCATGTTTTTGAAATAATTACTAAGTAAGTCAACACTTAATTAAATTGATCCGCAGGTAAATAAATGTGTTTTTTGTTGTTTTGTTTTGTTTCTAATCAAACATATATCTAATTCTCTCAAGATTCTATTTTCTATGACCTTTTGAAATTATTTTACGACCATAGACAGTGTTTTTATGCTTAATTATACACCTCACATATGTTCTTTTGGTTATGAGAGAAATTAAATTCTAAACTATGGATGAAAACAGCTTAATTCTATCAGCGCAGTCACGTCAAAATTCATTGTAGGAATTCAATACATATCTTAGGTTTCAGACCTTAGGTTTTACCGAAAATACCACATCTCCCCTTGTTTTCGGCATAAAGCTAATTCACAAAATGATTTACTGGAAATATATCTGAAATATACCAAATGTGGTTCATAGAGTCACGAGTAAGTTGTGTTTTGAGTACTCTGTATTTATCTCAAGTTAAGAAATCTATCATATATACATTTATGCCTGTTACCCAGACGAGATTTGAAATTGTACGATTTTCTTGCCTCGCAGCACAGAAAAGGCAGTGTGGTGCAGTAGATTGGCACATGACCTCTGCAGCCAGATGCTTGAGACTGAACCCTGGCATTACTGTGGCCAGTGATGTCCCCTCCTGTGTCTCAGTGGCTTCATTTTTATAATAGGAGATAAGAATAGTAACTATCACCTGGGGTTTTGTGATATTTAAAACTGTAAGTTATGTGCGTAAAGATCTTAGAGCAGTATCTAACATCACATTATAGTTTGTTAGTTTTATTCATGGTTTAATTCAGTCTTTCTGACTGACTGCTTGGTCCTTCAGATTTTCCTGTTCTACTTGCTCCTCGTCAGGATGTCTAACAGATAAAAATAATGTTACTTATCTGTCACTGGGATGAGGGAGGCTCCAGGGCCCATGCTGGTCCTGGGATGTGCCTCCTGTCCTCTGAATTGTAACCAGCGGTTAGCCACCTATGCATCCCACTGCCGTGGTGGGCTGATTTCTGCAATTGGTAGCCTGTTGGCACTAAGTGTTTCCTGGAACCATATCCTTTGTGTGACACTAGCCTTGGCTGGACTTTCACCTTGTCACCACCCACTTTTCATCATCTGTTAGGGACTGAATGTGTCTCCCCCTGGCCCAATTCCTATGTTGCAATTCTAACTCCCAATGTGATGGTGTGAGAAGGTGGGGACTCAGGGAGGTGATTAGGTCATGAGAGCGGAGTCTTTGTGATCAGGACTAGTGTCCTTAAAAAAAAGAGATGCCAGAGAGATACCCCATCCCTTCTGTCACATGAAGACACAGCAAGAGGATGATCACTTATGAACCAGGAATTGGGCTCTCCCCAGACACCAAATCTGCAGGTCCCTTGATCTTGGACTTTCGAGCCTCTAGAACAAACGTTTGTTGTTTAGGCCACTCAGTCTACGGCAGTTTGTTATAGCAGCCTGAAGTGACTAAAGACATCATTTATATCCCAATATGAAGAGGGAATAAAAGAAGTTATTTTGTATTTACTATTCTTTGCCCTCTCCCAATGCAACAATTCTGCAACCACATTCTTTAAAACCTGGAGAGAGAGATTGGGACACACACCTCCAGCAGTCTTAGCATCCCCATAATATACAGGCGCAGAAGAGAAAGTGTTCCTGTATCTTCTACTCTGAGGACCTTGTACTTTCCTTGAAAGTTTCATAGTGGATATATGAGAGGGTGTGAAGAGAGAGAAGCTATCATACGAATAAAATGTATACATAAGAATATACTGTAGGCACAGCATATCTGTTATGCATGCATTCATATCGCACAGAAAATCACTCCTCTGTCTTCCTTTATGCTACTAAAGCTGATATCTATCAACACTTTGCACACATGTCAAGCATAATCATCAGATCTATGTGTATGCAAGCTGTCCCTTAGCTAAGACCCTTAACTCATTAACAAATTCATATATACATTGTGCTATGAAAAATACAATGTTAATTTAAATGTCAGTTATCAATGCTCCGATCAAAATTTCCCTGTTCTCAGGGAAGAGTCCCCTGCTTATGCCTACCAGATAAGGATGTCCTTAAGATTCTGGAAAAGAACAGCAGAATTTGCATGTATTGTTCTTTATTAGTGCTTCTCTCATTCAGTAGTGATGTCCCTTTAAGTCATATATTTGCACTTTATTGCTCAGGCAGTTAGGTATACTTTGCACATATTCTAAAAATGGTACACGAGTGTTTGTGTAGTGAATTGATTGAATCCAATTCCTATCCTTGAATTTAGTAGGAACCCACCCTCTCTACCAAATTTTTGTAGGATGAATGAATTTTGTTAATACTTCTGATTGTCACCGTGTTAGAAAAATAAATACAACTTTGCCGGTCATGATGCTATTTGAAGTTTACACGTGAACACATGGTAGAAACGTGGGATCAATAACATCCCACTGTTTGCCTGGAAATAAGTCTGTAAACATGCCCTTTCTGCTTTTAATATAGCCTCTAGAGATTTAGTCCCAGGAATAAAAATTACCAAGTACTGTAGACCCTTTTCTGTGGGCTGTACCTATTGCAAAACAGTTCCCATTGCAAATGACACTGACATACCATTTCTGTTTGTTATGAGATTTATTTCTTCATGCTTGGCAATTATGAATAACCTTTGAAGGGAAAAGAAAACACTTATAGCTTGGCAAGTCATGTGTACCGTTTCAGAAATTCTCCCTAAATTCAAAGAACAAGTAAATATCACTGACACCTGCAGATTTAAAATTCTCTCCCAAAAAATAAATGATAAAAGGAATCTTCTTCTGTTTTCATATCACAGATTGCTTTATATAAGGTGTGTCCTAAGGAGAATGGGAGAATTTATGGCCTCAAATTGCCTTAATTTCTTAGAAATTTGAGAGTTCTTCCATCAATTTCATTTCTTGCTGCAGTACTTGTTCAAATGTTTTAAACTGATCGAATCACTTTGATAAAAAGAAAACCATCCTTCTGATATGACTAAAGCTAATGGTGATGCTTTAGGTCACTGGGAAATGGAAAAATGCAATTCAGAAAGATAATCCAAAGCCCAAAAGACTGTTCTGTTCTTTCTGGGGCATTAATTACACAGAAGCTGAAAAGGACATTAAGAGTAAACATATTCTGTAATTACTTAAAGTACATTCAATATTCTTATAACTCAGAATAAGTATATAGAAAAACCTTATTTTTCCCAAGCTCAACATTGAGTGGAAATGACACATTTAACAGATAAGGCGAAGGAAAAAATCTGATATGTCGGAAACGAAAATATTTTTAGAAATTTGACAGAGTACCAAAATAAAGACCCATAATAGAAGTGTATCCATCAAATATAAAATATAGAGAGAAATCCATTCCACTGACTTTCCAATTTTGTTCTCTATCAGGCTTATCCTCAGGCTTACTCAGGCACAATGCAGTGTATCTTCCTCAGGAGCTCCTGTACAACCCCTAGTTAAGGATACAAAGAGGTAAATCAGAAGCTGTAAAAACAGACTGTATTCCTTACAAAAGAAGAGATTTCAGTTACTTGAGCTCCAAATAGAGAAGATATAAGGTGCTTATAATCCTGATGACAGACAGATATTTATGTGACTGGAATTTTCAATTTCGAACCATTAGGTCTGAAGCCAGGTTATAAACTTTGTGCTTGTCAGTATGGTTAGAACATCATGCACAACCTAGCATGTGGTTTGTCAGCCAATATACTGTGATTTAGGAAATGCAACAAAGAAAAATGGTCTATTAAAAAAAGCATGGTGACATATGTGCATGCAAATTTGTAATAGTACAATGCATATGTCCAGATTTTATCTGTTTGCTTAAGCAACTGATTCTATATTTCTTTGTTGCTATGGGTATTTTCTTTTAAGCATCTTAAATATGTCGTCAGAGGGTGACAAAAATGCAGCCTCCGCAAATAACTTATTAAAATATAAAGATAATTTCCTGTATGTTGACTTGAGTTTTTTAATCTACCTTATTCTTTTTTAAGGTTTATTTATTTATTTTGAGAAAGAGAGAGAGAGAGTATATTAGCAGGAGAGGGGCAGAAAGGGAGGGAGAGAAAGAATCTGTCAGCATGGAGCCTAATCAGGCATGCGTTGATCCCATGAACTGTGAGATTATGACCTGAGACTAAATCAAGAATCTCATGCTTAGGGGCGCCTGGGTGGCGCAGTCGGTTAAGCGTCCGACTTCAGCCAGGTCACGATCTCGCGGTCCGTGACTTCGAGCCCCGCGTCGGGCTCTGGGCTGATGGCTCAGAGCCTGGAGCCTGTTTCTGATTCTGTGTCTCCCTCTCTCTCTGCCCCTCCCCCGTTCATGCTCTGTCTCTCTCTGTCGCAAAAATAAATAAACGTTGAAAAAAAAAATTAAAAAAAAAAAAAAAAAAAAAAAAAAAAAAAAAAAAAAAGAATCTCATGCTTAAATGACTGAGCCACTCAGGCATCCCAAACCTACCCTTATTCTTAATAAAATATAATCTTGAATATGCTATCTAAGAATATACTAATAGCATATATTGGAACAATGAGTTTATGCATAGCTCCATAATATTTGCTCTGTGTGTGTGTGTGTGTGTGTGTGTGTGTGTCAGAGAGAGGTAGAGAGAGGGAGATATGCGTCAATATTTCCATGTCTTACTGGTTTATACAATAAAAGTTATATTCAGGGAATTGCAACAGACAAGTAAGTCACTAAGGAAGTATTTCACATTCCTTACTACAATATTTATAAAATATTAATTTCTTTGACCAGTGAATTACTTTCATATATCATATTCATCTTCATGTATTTTCATGCATATTACCTATATGTAAATAACAATACTAAATACAAAAAGTTTTAAGGTGTATCAGATCACACTTATTCACCACTTATTTCCATGTGTATGTACTCACTAATGTCATACTAATATAATGATAAAAAGCATGGGATTTGCAGCCAGATGCTTGAGTTCAAATATGAATTTTGCCATGCATCACCTCTGTGGGGTGAATTACCAAATCTCTCTGTTTTCTTGAGTGTGAAATGGGTTAACAGCAATATCTGTCTCTTAAGTTTGTTATGAGAATGAAATGTGTTGATATATGCAAAGTACTTAAAAGATGGTTTGTCTTAGAGTGTTAGTTATAAGACCAATAATTATATGTTACATTTTGTATTCATTTTAATAGTAATTCTTAATATTGATCTCAGGTTTAAAAGTTGCATCAATTGAGAATTTACTTTGCCACCTTAATATATATGATCAATGTGAAAGAACTAACATTGTTGGAAGTTTTCTAATGCTAACAGCATATGGAATTGCATGGGATATAGCTTTCATCACTGAAATGCCATGTGAATTCATATACTTATTTGCCATTTGCTCTTCTCACTAGAAATTTTGTCATGAAGTTGCTTCCAGTTCACCGAACTCTATGGTGAACATATGCCACTTAGTTACCCAGTTGTATTTGTTACGTCTGAGTGTGGGGTTCCTTAGGGGCTGTCCGCAGATCACTACTCTTGTGGGCCTTACAAGGCAAACCCCATTGGCTTTCAAAGGTAGATGGTGTGGGGGCTCATCTCTCAGTTGCTGGTCCTAAAAGGTAAGGTTCTCAATGTCAGGTGCTAACCCTCTGCTTCTCAGGGAGAAGCTCTGGGTTCTGAGTTCCCTCCTGGTGGTGGGTTGATGTACCAGGGAAGGGGCTTATGGCAAGATTATGTCCCAGCTTCTTCTTCCACTTGGACATGGTTTTCTTCTCACTTGTTTATTGTGTAGTTTTCACTCAGTCAGCCTTTAGTTGTTATTTTTTTAAGCAGAAAATTGTTCCATATATAGCTCTAAGCTTGTGTGTCTGTAAAAATGAGTTCAGGATCATCCTGTTACTTTCATCAAGAATAAATGGTGCTGGGAAAATAGGGCAGTTACATGCAAACGAATGAAGTTTGACCGCATTTTTTTTTTGACCACTATTTTAAGCCATACTCAGAAATTAACTCAAAATGTATTAATGGCTTGAGCATAGGCCTGAAACCATAAAACTCCCAGAAGAAAGCATAGGAAGTTATCCAACTGACATAGGCCTTGGCAATGATTTTTTAATCTAACCACCAAAAGCAAAAACAACAATAGCAAAAATAAATAAGTGTGACTATATCATGCAAAAATGTTTCTGTGCAACAAAGGAAACCATCGACAAAATGAAAAGTCAATCTACTGAAAGGGGGAAAATGTTTGAAAATTGTGTATTTGGTAAGGGCTAGTATCCCAAGTATATAAGGAACTTATACAATTCAATTGCAAAAAACATCTGATTAAAAAATGGGCAGAATACTTCTGGCAAGTATATGTTAGTAAAACCACTTTGGAAAAATTGGCAACGTTTAGCAAATTTGAAGACTAACATAACTATACGTTAACTAACATAACTATAACTAACATAAGCATACGTCCCAATTATCTCAAATGGTCTAAGTTTAAACATTTCCAATGTTTTACAAATTTGTCAATGGTGGTTATTACTTTTCTTGTTTGTATGCTAGTTTTATCAATCTTAGTGAGTGTAGTGGTTGCCTTTGTGGTTTAAATTTACATATACCTGATTAAAGACTTTGAGCACCTTTAAAAAAAATGGGCAAAAGATCTAAATAGATATTTTTCCAATCAAGACATGTAGATGGAAACAAGTATATAAGAAGATGTTCAACATCATTAATCATCAGGGAAATGCAAATAAAAGACAATGAGATATTACCTCACACCCATTACAATGACTATTACCAAAAAGACAAGAAATAATAAGAATTGGTAAGGATGTGGAGAAAACCTTGTGCACTGTTGGTAGGAATATAAATGGGTAAACAACCAATGTAGAAAACAGTGTAAAGGTTTCTAAAAAGATTAAAAATGCAACTAGCATATGATCCATCAATTCCACTTTGGGGTATTTATTCAAAGAAAATGAAAACATTAACTCAAAAATACATATTGCTATTTACAATAGCCAAGATATGGAAACAACCTAAGTGTTCATTGATGGATGAATGGATAAAGAAATTGTTACACACACACACTCACACACACTATGAAATATTACTCAGCCATAAAAAAAGAATAAAATCTTGTCATTTGTAACAACATGGATGGACCTCAAGAACATTATTTAAGTGAAATAAGTTAGAGAAAGACAAATACTGTGTGACCTTTCTCACACGTGGAATTTAAACAAACAAACAAAAGAAAACTCATAGGTACAGGAATAATTTAGTGGAGAGGTGTGTTGTTCAGGGTGGGAAACATGGATGAAAACGGTAGAAAAAATTCAGCTACCATTGAAAAGTTAAATAAGAAAAATCTTATAATTTATTAAGATTAGAACATTATACCCTGTTCATATATATATATATATATATATATATATATATATATATACACATACACACACACATATATAATATGTGTATATATACTCATAAATATACCTTGATTAATTATTAACACAATATTGCAATAAACATACTATAAGCATGAAAAAAATACCCTAGAGTCTTGAATAAGATACTTGAAATACAAAAAAGAGACAAACAATAGAATCAATAATATAACACTGTCTAATAAATCAAGAATAGAATGATAATTATCCAGTAGAAAAATAACGGGTAAATGACATGAGAAAGCATTTCAAAATGGAGAAAATGCATGTAGCCAAAACATCAGGAAAATGCTTAAATTCATTTAGAGGCTGATTCCAATTAGGACTACACTGATTCAGTTGGTAAACACTAAGAAATGTGACAATAGAGTATATATAGTATAGTAACGTACACTGCAGGTACGGGGTTAGCACAATGCAATCTTTTTGTGAAATTGTTTGGCATTACATTGTGAAGACCAAAGTTCACATATGCTATGATTCAGTAAATCCTCACCCATGTCTATACCCCAGAGAATCTCTAGTACCTGCACCTCAAGAGAGAGCTACAAAGATACTTAAATTGGCACTGCCCTAGATATTAAAAAACAGGGGTGGGAGATCAACTAAAATCTTGACTGATAGGGAGAATGGATAAACAGCACATTGCCATAGAATAATTATCTGCCTTATTGAGATAATTGAGCCATAACTATCCCTAGCAATATGGATGAACTGCCTTAATGCTGAGTTGGAACAACAACAACAAGCCAATTACAGAAGAATATACACACTATGGTACTATTTTTGTGGACTTCAACAATGTGTGCCTGTGTGTGTGTGTGTGTGTGTGTGTGTGTGTACATATACATTATATTAAGTGCATGTGTAAATCATAAGATACATTAAGAAGTGAGGAAATGATATAATTTCATGGAAGGGGCAGTGAAGGAGACATGTAAGTTAGGATGGCAGGGTTGGTTAATGGACTTGAGGGTGTACGTTATACTATGGGAAGCATACATAAATGTCACTGTCTATAATTCAAGTTGTATCTCTTTCAATATCAATTAATAAAGCATTTTGCATGTTACTGGTTGCCTCTTTTTGTCTCTTTTCTAATTCTTGCAACATCTAGAATCTGATTTTTCTAAACTGCAGTGCAAAGCTGGAATAGACTTTAGTTCTTGACATGGTAAGAGAAAATCCTGTAGGGAGGAACAAAGAAACAGGACTACTTTTGTTACAAAAGAAAAAGAAAAGAGAGAGAGAGAGAGAGAGAGAGAGAGAGAGAGAGAGAAAGAAGAGAAAGAAAGAAGAAATAAATATTTTAGTACTCTTTGTCCCACAAGAAAATTTGCCAAAATTTCCTCAGAGAATCCAGCATTCTGTTGTGAAAATCCAGTTTTCTATCACAGACTTCTTCTCCCCCTCCTCCTTCCCCCCCTTCTCCCCACCTCCTCCCTCTCCTTTTTTTTCTTCCCTTTTTTCTTTTTCTTCCCCTCCCCCCCTTTTTCTTTCTCTTTCTTTCTCCTTCTTTCTTCTTTCTTCTTTCTTCTTTCTTCTTTCTTCTTCTTTCCTTTTTCTAAACGAGTAGGTTATGCTCCTTTCCATTCAGGGAGAAAGTAAGTGAAATCCTGATGAAATAGTCCTCAGAAAGTGTTACTTTATATTTAGGTATAACAAGGAATTCCTAACACGTAAATATAAATTAGAAAATCATGCAGTGTCAAATGTGCTGTAAATGAGTTTAGACTTAGCAAGTAACTGTCATTTGGGATTTTTTTTTCTGACTTTTGAGGGACATTTTACCAAGTAGCTAAACAATCAGACCTCAGATTCAGTACTAGACTCTATGTTTGAAATCTAAGAGCTGCTACTTACAAGCTCTGTGATCCAAAGCAAATTATATACCTGTGTGTGCCTCAGTATCCTCAACCATAAAATGGAGACAGTAATACTCCATAAATCCCTTGGTTGTTTAAGGATTAAATTAATTAATGATGTAGACCACTTAAAACAATTTCTGCCAACCTAGTGTATACTATTCAATTATTTGCTATTTTTTTCTTCATAACAAATATTTTTTCACCCACTCAAAATTGTATATTAAATAATTAATAAGTGTTATGTGTCTTGGTAGATGCCAGATCCAGTGTGATGCAAAATTGATACTAGTCTCTCTACATGGAGATTAACTAGTAATGAAGGTACTTTGACCAGCAAGCAGCAACAACAAAAAATAGACAACAAAAAATGAGAGATGATGGAATGTGTGAATTAATTTAGTTTGAGATGTGAGGTGAAGTTACTTTGAGCAAATAATATTTTAGGTTGCATCTAAATAGTGAAATAGAGTAAGCACCTGGGCAAGATATTTCCAATCACAGCAACTCAATGAGCAGACACCCTGATGGAGAGAGGGAAACACAGGAAAGTTGAAATTTGGGGGAAGAGGAATTCCTTTAGGACTAAAGAGAGGAAGATGTCCTTCATCTGGCATTCTTTGCATTATTTTATAATTTCTTCAAGACTTGGGAAGAGAAGGATGTTATTTAGTGGCCCTCCTCAGAATTTCCTCCAAAGAACCTGAATGTATCTTGGTTATTATCCATCAACTGAAAATCTGAAAATAAAACATGTACCTTCTAATGGTTTCAAAAACTTCGTCAAGAATTTTCTAGTAGTGATTAGAAGGAAAGGAAAGTGAAGGGTGTAGATAAAGTTAGCTGATTCAAATATAAATAATTACAAAATACTGATTATGGAACAAAAGGATGGGAAAATTTCCTTATCATGGAAAATATTACTGATAAGATACTTGAAAACTTTGCTCTATGAAAAAGAAGACATTTGACAGTACATGGGTTTGAGGCATTAAAGATAATAAAATATGAACAACATGAGATAAAATAGCATTTAGAATAAGTTGAAGGTACACTGGTACAGTAAAAAAAGAGCAAAGAGACAACAATAAAATGAAGAGATTTGATATTTGATGTATTTACAGAAAAGAAAATTAAATCCTGCAAAATGTATTCTTCAGATAAAGTGGCAACAAGGAGAAACAATGAAGGCAAAGGTGAGAATATTCCAGAGCAGTGACTGTAAGTTCAAGATTATTCTTTTGGATACATGCACTACAGCTACAAAATGGACATAATTGATGTGTTTGAAAATTGATGTGTAGAACAGGAAAATTATATAGAAAGTATTCAGAATAACTACAAGAACTTTTCCTAAAAGAAAGAAAAAGAAGAAGTTCAAAATACTCACCGTATTTCAATGGCTCGAAAACCATTGACAAAGATCAAAAAGACTGAGAGATATTCTGGTAAACTCATTGATCTTCAAGGTTGAAGAAGAAAACCTGCAACTATTCAGGGAAAAGAAACAGGAGCCACTTTAAAAGGAAAATAAGATGATTTTAGATTTCTCAGCAACTTTAGGTGGCAAATTACAACAGAGAAATCTCTGGAATGATACTGGTGAAAAATGTCCATTTCAGCAGAATGATGTCTAATGAAGCATGGAAAACAGAAATATAAAATGTAATGCAAAAGCTATAATTTTTTAAAGATCCTTAATATGAATAATAATTTAACCCTAATACACTGATTCAAAATGTATCTAGATATTTTACCCATCTATTTAGACAATAAAATGACTAAGTAATTGTGAACATATACTTATTCAAATATTCCTAAATTTAAAAAAAATGCACTGAATGTCTACAATGTCTGGTACTTCTTTAGATGCTGAGAATACTGAAGTGAAGAAAACCAAGAATTTCTTCCTAACGGAGCTTACATTCTAGAGGAATGAACATATATTTAAAAAATTAGATAACTATATAATATGTTAGATGACAATAAGTGCTACATAAAAACACAAGTAAAAAAGAAGCATAGGGAGTGATGAATAAAATGGAGGTTGCAGTTTTAAACTGAGTTGTCAGTGAATATCTAAGTAATGTGTTATTTGGGCAGATGGGTGTGCATGACCTTCAGAATCCCTTGGGGTCAGGATACCCAGATCCCAGCCTTAATCGTCATTGTTTAAGTAGCTGAGGTTGGGGTGCAGAGGAAGAGGTGACTGGAGGGCATGGAGGGGGACAGCAGCCCCATGGAGGAAGCAACTTTTTGCATTTACTTTCAGTTCTGAATAGCTTCCCATTGGTGCAACTGTTTGTTAACTTTGGACAAATTTAAGCAGCATAAAGCAAAGAGTATGGCACTTCATTGTCATGCCATGTACACTTCACCTCCTGCACTGGCACTTAGCTGTTGACCCTGAGCAGAAGAGGAGAAGGTGGAGGGCTGGCTTATTTCCATGCAATGAGGAGTTCTTGGCATATTAAGGCATTAAGCAAAACCTAGATAAATAAGAGATAGGAACTGGTGAACATGTGTTTCTTCCTTCCACCTCCCAACAGGCTATCCCAACCATCATTTATACATTTTCTTAGAAGAGGGTCTTGCAAGATTAAGCAACCCATAGTGCTTGATACTAAGTGACGACCACTTGCATTGTTTTTCTCTTTTCCTTTGTCTCCCTCCCTCCTTCCGTGTCTTTTTCATATTGGGAGTGCACTCCCTGAAATATCGTAGAATATGAGCCTATGCCACAGAATGTGTGTCTGGGGAGACTCAGGGAAAAACACTCTTGATAACTTTACAAATTGTAACAAATATAAATTCGAGAGTCACAAATAGTTTGTGGAGCACGCTCTTCCACATTGGCATCATACAGAACTCCCTAAGGAGTCGAAACTGACCCTTTATTTTTCTGGGAGACGAAGTGTATATAGATCTATTAGACAATGGGTTATGTCATAAAGAAATGTCCTGGCGATAAGGGTGTTAGGATCTTAGCAGACATTCTGAGACAATCACCTGCATCTCACAAAACTGGATGGTTTATGAATGATGGACTGTCCCTGTTTGCATCCTGGATGGAAGCTGCTTATTTTCTCTCAGGAATTAAGATGTCTCCCTTTGCTTCTTTTTGGTTCATGTGGTTCCACTTACTTTTCTTCATCTGGAGAAAAGAAAAATAACAAAAACAAACCAACAGTAAAAAAACCAAATTGCCATGTATTTACTTAGAATGTTTTTTGTATCTATAGACTTTCTTTTCCAGAGTGAGTGTCTCATGTATTAGGTAGAGGGGAAGGTAGTGTAGACTTAGGAAAATATAGTTGACACTGGGGTCTGAAAGAGGGTAATAAATGTACACACACACACACACACACACACATATGCTCCTACAGAAAAAAAAAAGGATATAAATACCATTGTTATGGGTAGGGAAGTGGTGATCCAGATGAGACTGTACTGTATGTCTCATCTTCTCACAATAACTCTGATGTCAACTGCTGTTGTAGGGGACAATTTTTGTGAAAGATCAGCCTGTGCTGATGGCATCCTGTCACATGCTACCTTATGAGTCTTATGACTTTCTACTCCAGAGCCCTTCCAAGGGATTTTCTAATACTTGCACATGTGACCCTGGAATGTAAAAAAAGCTTATATCCAGGGTCATCCTTTATCCTTATGGATAAATGCTCCAGCTACTCTGTATTTCAGGAGGAACATTTTGAAAGGCAATCTATACACTTCCTGGGAGATGTTAGCAGAATCAAGTCCAGTTGCCTACAGTTATGATCTGGGCAAAGCACTCCCTTCATTGGCTTTTCCACCTTCTGTGTCTCTGTCTTTTAGCTCTCTCCTTCATTCCTGCAGTTGTCTTCCCAGTAAATACCTCCACCTACATCATGGATTCAAGCTTTGCTTGGAAGGGAAGTTCTTTTTTTATGTTTATTTATTTTTGAGAAAGAGAGAGACAGAGCACGAGCAGGGGAGGGGCAGAGAGAGAGGGAGACACAGAATCTGAACCAGGCTCCAGGCTCTAAGCTGTCAGCACAGAGCCCAACACGGGGCTCGAATTCATGGACCTTGAGATCATGACCTGAGCCAAACTCGGACACTTTGAGCCACCCAGGAACCCCTGGAAGGGAAGTTCTAATGAAATAAGGTTTCTATTTCTTAGGGAGAGCCTCACTTTTTCAGGTTATGACCTTTATGTTGCAGAGAAAGGGAAGATCTGACGGTAAGGAAGCAATTAGAAGAAATGAAATGTTTTGCAAGGGAAGAGGATAGCAAATAAACCACTAAAGGCAAGCGTCAGCTTCTACATAGTTTTATGAAAGGATGGCCTTATTTACGAGATTCAGGGTTCTCATAGATATTTCAAATTGTTTCTCTAATTGCACATTAGTTTTCATGACATAGATGATCAAAATTTCTTTCTATATGCTGAATAAAAGTCACTCTTTGGGGACAAATTTACTAACTCTTTAGACAATGTGATACGTGTAGGTAACTGAAGGTAAATGCCCCCTACTACCTACCGTGCAACCACCACTTGCACCATGGACTGGAACAAGGAAATTACAAGTTTATACAAAGGGCTTCAGAGTAACGGAAATTAGTGGCAAGACAATTTTTTTCACAAAATTATTTTATGATCTAAGGACACCCAGGGGAGCAAGATTTTAATATCGTCAGACTGAAGGCATTGCACACAAAGAAAAAGCAATCCCCAAAGTCCACTCAGTAAGAAAACTTAGAGAAGGAATCCTAGACACAAACCCCAAGGGCGGAAAACCAAGTCTCACTTACAGTTTTAATCATATTGTGAAAATGGATACATCAGAATGTTCTCTAACTCCTTTTATTTTTACGTCATGCTTAAAACATAGCTATAGCCTTGGGATTCAAGTGTGAGAGTAAACTGAGAAAAGAACCAATTTTCCGTCATGAATCAGCAGACAGGATATACTGTGTTACTATAGGGAAATGTGGAAAAATGTCCATAAATTCAACAATATAAATTTGTCAGACTTAGGTTGTGGTTTAATCTGTTTGAAAAAACAGAATTTTTATCCTCTTAGATATGAATGTGAGATATTGCATAACAAAAAGCAAAAATTATAAGCTAAAAATTAGTTGTGTTTAAGGGAATCATAGTTTATATGATTCCTAGATCATAGATTTAGGAACCTCTTTTTCCTTTAATTTTTAATTTCAAGCTAAAACTCAAGTTTATATAAAATAGTCAATCACTTTATAGTCTTTGATTCATGTTCACATGTATACATTTCTCATAAATAAATTAGTTCTACTTTTATGCTTAATTTATGATCTTCCTTTAAGCATTTTCAACTATTTATTAATTTACAAGGCTTGATTTTATTTTAAAGAATTAATTGCTTCTGGATTGAACACATTTATAAATTCATAAAAAAAATCTCTGCATACTTAAACAACATATGTCAATCTAGTAAGTTAAAGATATAAAAATAGTAAAAATAGTTTCCTAAAAATCAAAACTCCTTATGCATTAATTAAAAATGTCTTATATCTTTCAAATTAAATTCAAAAGTCTAAAATAAGTTTCATTCTCTAAGATTGACATCATAGGTCTGACTTACTGGTTTTTTTTAATAAGCTAAAATTTTGCAAAGGTAAGAAGTACTTCAAATAATAACCAGATTATGCCTAATTTAACAAAAAAAAATGTTAGTTTGATATATTTAATCTACTTATTCACCTCTGTATTTATTTCCCTGTTTAAACAAACCTGGAAACACACTTATCCCCTTGGGTAATCAGATTTTTCCATATCAAATACTTATGAGTTATCAGGTCAAGTATTTAGGACCACATGATATTCAAGATGTGATGAATATAGGTTGAAGTAAGGCCCTGGAGGCTGCATTTCTTAGGGATAATCATTTCCTATTACACATGAACTTGCTGGGGGAATTTTGTCATTTGATGACAGAAGGAATATCCATTGCTAATGGCTCCATCACTACATTGAGATTGATTTCAAATATTCATTTTTCAGTTCAAATTACTTCCATACGTAATATGTTCATCTGATTAGGTTAGATGTAAATTTGCACACACACTGTTGCAGATAACTAGCTTTACAACTTATTCAGATTATTTATTACATGAGAATTTAATATATTTTTCAACATTTAAAAAAATTTAATGACATTCTCTTGAATTCTAAAAACCCAATAACTTTATCTGACTGTCTGTTAATAATTTGAATGTCAGGCAAATGAAATAAAAAACAGAAATAGAATTGGAAAATCAAATTATCTCTCTGGGTCCAATAAAGCTGTATCAAACCATCTCTCAATCGTTTTAGACAAGCCATATCTATGTTCTCTTAGTAAAATTAAAATAATAATTTGTATTCTCATGTAGCCTTCAAAAGGAAAAGAATAGTGGTATCATCATTGTCATAAAGACGTTAGAATGGCAATTCACTTTATGTACTTCAACTTACTGTGTCTTGTGCAGAATTTCCAAATATTTTAAGCAGATGAATTATCTGGTCATAATTGCATACCTGAAAGAAAATCCTTGAGGCTATCTGGAGAGAAATGGAAGGTGTGTTGGCCCTGGAAGCAGGAAGATTGCTTAGGAGGCTCCTGCAGAGGAATAGGCATAAATAATACACTTAAGTGGGTTCGGAACCCATTTGGCAGATATTTAGGAGACAGAATTATTGGGAAATGTTTGAAAAATGGTCATTGTCCAGCATAGCTGTGAGATTTTGGTTTGAGTTGTGGGGATATTGTCAAAGAGAGTCATTTTAATTTTGTATTTCTTGTGACAAATGCAACTTCTTCTCAAAAGTGTTTGGTGAAGGGAAGGAAGGAAGGAAAGGAGGACAGAAGGATGAAACATGGAGAGAGGGAAAGAGTGGGGAAGAGAGGGAAGGAAGGAAATGAAGGAGAGTCAAACTCTAGATAGAGTAACATGGACATTATTCTGTAAACCACCAGTAAGAACTATTGAAGAAGCTATAAACTGTGACTTTCGAGCTCAGAGGCCAGCTCTCAACTAAAGAGGATAATTTAGGAATCACCAGCTATGGGTATAGATGTAATTTCCAGAGATAACTCATGGATTATAAAGAGAATACAGAAAATAGGCAGGGGAAGGGAAAATAACCATCATGAGTGATGTGGTAGAAACAGAGAGAGGAATACTTCTCACACCAACACTGTTGCACTAATAGACTTCTTTTTCTGTTCCACAAAAAGACTGAATGGATGCCTTCCTTCAAAATGCCCATAGCCTGTCTGTTGACACCACACATTAATGCTGTTACTGCTGCTGCTGCATCATAGTTCACACAAAAAATAAAGGCAACGTATAATATACCTATTTCTCTCATCAGCAAATCTGCAAATCACTCTGTATTTGTCCTCTTTTCTTTTTGCCTCCTTTTGTAGTGAAGAAATCACTGTTCATGTGCTTTGCCTTCTACGTTTTCAACTCCTTGTTGTCCAGGAGGTTGAGCCTCTTGTAACTTTATCTGTTTTGGATCATCCTCTCCCTTTCTGTTGGTTGAATATATATCCCTTAAATGCTCCCAAAACAAATAACCCAATTCCAAATGAGCAGAAGACATGAATAGACATTTCTCCAAATACATACAGATGGCCAACAGACACATGAAACTAATCTCATCATCACTTACTATCAGGAAATGCAAATCAAAACTGCAATGAGGTATCACCTCACACTCGTCAGAATGGCTGAAATCTACAACACAAGAAACAACAAGTGTTGGGAGGATGTGGAGAAAAAGGAACCTTGCGCTTTTGGTGGGAATGAAAACTGGTGTCATCACTCTTTCAAACAATATAGAGTTTCCTTAAAAAGTTAAAAATAGAACTACCCTATGAACCAGTAATTGCACCTCTACGTATTTGCCCAAAGAATAGAAAAATACTGATTCAAAGGGACACATGTACCCCTGTGTTTATGGCAGCATTACCAACAATAGCCAAATTATGGAAAAAGCCCAAATGTCCATTGACGGATGGCTAAAGAAGATGTCGGTGTATATTTAAATATATATTACATATATATGTAATACATATGTAATATATATTTAAATATATATATGTTATATATAATATATAATATAATATATATCATGCTAAGGGAAATAAATCAGTCAAAAAAGACAAATACCATATGATTTCACTCATGTGGAAATTTTAGAAATGGAACAGAGAAATATAGGGAAAAAAAGAAACAGACTCTTAACTATAGAGAACAAACTGATGGCTACCAGAGGAGAAGTAGGTGGGGAGATGAGTGAATTAGGTGATGGGGACTAAAGACAAGATGAAAAAAAGAAAAAATTTCAATGCCAGAATGTATCCTACCTTAATTGATGACAAAATCCGAGACTTAGAGTAAGTTAGAAAACAGTGTATTTTTCCAGAAATCAAGAGGACTGGAGACGGACTATTGCTGCAAGGTTCCATGGTTACACAATGCCTGGGCCATCGTCTCTGAAATTGTTTTGGACACTCCTTAATTCTTGGATCCCTGTGATCCCAAGATGCATCACACAGTACAGAAACCATTTTTATGTATAAGGCATGACAAAGAGCAAAGGTTGGATTCAGAAAGCTGCCGTCGCCATTGGAGCTGTTGTGAGGATTTGAGGTATACAATTTGTAAAGCTCTTGGAACCGTGTCTGGCTTATCATAAATACCATTCAGAAAAGTGAATAAATTAAAACAATCAAACAAACATAGAAATAGTCTCTATTCCACTCTATTCCACTTGAATAGCTTTTAAAATTATTTCTATGACTCATTTTCTGATCTCTTATGGACTAACGTCAAAAATAATTGCATAATAATTTGCATTTCGTCACCCCCCTTTTCCCTGTGCATTTCATTCCAATTGGCCTTCTATCCTAATCATTCAAAAATGTCCTTATCAAGAACTGATGGACACATTTCCCTCATCATTTTTCTCAGTCCTTCATTACTAACATTTGACTGAGGTGATAAAACTCTCTCCTTTCACACATATGCTTCTTGGCTTCCTTGATAGTACACTTTCCTTCTGCCTCAAAAGTCTCTCCTCTTCAGTCTCCTGCCCTTTTATATTTGACCACTAATTATAGATACTCTTTGGACTCATCCTATGAGGGTTCAGTTCTTCTACAATTTCCTATGTATCTCCAAAATCTCAAATCTAAATAATTCTCTATTTCCCCAGTCTATTTCATACACTAATATTGATCAGAATTTGAAGTCACCCTCTTTATTGACCTACCCTGTGCTAAATGTGAACACAGTGGCCTCCTTTATGCTCTCTAAACATGATTGAGTCCTTATCAGTTAGGGCCTCCTCTCTTTGCAGGGCAGCTTCTTCTTATTACTAGACCTTAACTTAAATGTGCTTTATAAAGCATCTGCCTTTTCTTCATTTTGGGGTTAGCAACCTAATTGTTTCCTCCATAGTCTATGTCACCATTTTTTATTTGTGTATTTTTCCTCTGTAGACCATATTTTCCCTGAGCTTATTATTGCTTAAATTCTAACTTACCTTAAACATGAAGTTCAGAAGTTATTTTTCTAGACTTACAATACTAGTTAATGGAAGATGAACACTAAGTTAAGGGTCCCTAACACCCAGTTTGTCATTCTCTCTACTCCTTTTTCTGTACCCACAGGTACTTAATAGTTAAGGAAGTGGACACTGTAAAGATTTATAATGGATCATTCTAACTCTTTTAAATTTGATATTAAATTATTTAGATTTCCACAGGTGGACTTATTTGTAAGTCCAACATATCATTGCACTGTAGACAATGATATCGTATTCAAGAAACATATAAATGTTTCTCATTTTTCTCCACTGTTTTCAAACTTCCCTGTATTGCATTTCCATTTGACTTCATTTGTATGTGACATCCCAACACCTCTCAGAAATTAACTTTCAACCATGATTACATTGTAAATATGATTTTGATTTTCACAAATCAAATTGGAATGGAACCTCAAGTCTCTGCAAAGAGGAGCACTTCCTAAACAAGTTATTGTATGCAAGTAAAACTTTCACACTATAGATCTTATGGTCATAGATATTGTTTATGTTCTACAATTGTATTTTGTATAAGAAAGAGAAAAGCTAATGTAAATATTTAAGGATAACAATACTGGAAAATAAACAAAGCTATTACTTCTTAGTTTTATACTTTTGTTATTTTGTATATTGATTTAGAAAAATAAAACCCAAATTTTCATTTAAATATTGAACATAAATTAGATGATGTGACCATTAAGGAGGTAATACAAAGAGTTGTTTATCTGGTTTTCCAAGAAAGTTTAGTTTCTTTTTTCTGCTTGTCTATTTTGGCTATAATGTTCCATTAGGAGTCTCTGAGGATTAAAATGTTAGGTTTTATTAATTCTTTAGAGACTAGCATTTGAATTTCCAGATTATTTAATGGGAATTTAAATTTAAATTTCCAGGTTAAATACTTCCAAGATTAAGACAACTGATTTAAAACAGTCATGAGAAACTTTTTTTTTTCAAATAGAGATGAGTACTAAATTCACGACTGCTTATTTGGAACTAAACTCACCATATAGTTGTGCAGCTCGATATGCATGGAATATTGTCGACTCTGAGATTAGAGGCTTGACTTCCGGCACAAAACTAGCACTGCAAATCTCCCAGAAAATAGAACTATTTATCATGAACCTTGTGCTTTGGATATCGTCTATGTTCTCAAAGATACTAGGTTGAATTTGATCAAAACTAAATACAAGATTGTGTTTAGTACCAAAGAGATAATGCGCTATTGGTATCCTCATCATTTGAGCCTCTGTACCTGGCCCTCACCATGGGTAGTTTTTACGTGCGTCGTTTTTTTGCCATTTGTCTTTTACCGTTTTGCTAGATATAGATTGGGTCAGGCATCTTGTAGCATGTAAACAACATCAACATGTACAAGTTTTGTAGGACATTGTGTTATGCTAGGCAGGAGCCTTTTTCTGAATTATATTTTGAATTTGGGAAGAGGAATGTATGTACTGGGCAGCTGATGTGCCCAAACGGAGCACAGATTAAGAAGATTCCCCAATGTACGCCAGAATCTCAATCCAGCACATCAGTGTCTATGGTATGCCTTCACAAAATTTCTAGATGAATCTTCTTTTATTCTTTACGCTAACATTATTACTTGCACAAATTTTCTTCTTACTGAGTTAATGTTGAGTTTCTGTTCTTGCCAACCAAAAGACCCTTGACAAATTCAAATAGGTTGGTAAATATTTTCACCAGATATCCTGTGCCTGTCTCAGCTCATCCATAACCCCTGTTGTGGTTGGATCTGCCTTTGTGGTTCTTATTATTAATGATTAATGCAAGATACCCTCAGCAATAATCATCAGCAAACTTTGAAAACAAAAGATTTATTACTTACAAGTCCTGAAAATTACATGGCACACCAGAAATGTCACAAGGAGACAGAGAGGGCACAGACCTGGGGTTCTGCCTTATTGGGGTCGAGGATGGGGCCCACGGTTTTGAGGGCTCACTATTGCCGAATTTAAACCGTTAGAGTGAATACCATTGATTTCACTCATATGTGGAATCTAAAAAACAAAACAAATGAATAAACAAACAAAAAGCAAAATCAGACCTGTGAGTACAGAGAACAAAATAATGGTTGCCAGAGGGGAGGAGGTGGGGGATGGGCACAATGGGTGAAGGGGAGAGTGAGGTACAGTCTTCCAGTGGTGGATGAGTAAGTCAGGGGAATAAAAAATACAGCATAGGGCATATAGCCAATGATATCGTAATGACAATGTATGACAAGAGATGAAAGGTACACCTGAGGTGGGCATAGCGTCTGTAACCTGTGGGGAATGCAAATCGCCACTTGCACGCTTGAAAGGAACGTGATGCTGCAGGTCAACTATATTCAGCTTTTTTTTTAATTAAAAAAATTTTTAATATTTATTTTTGACAGAGAGAGAGAGAGAGAGAGAGAGCTGGGGAGGGGCAGAGAGAGAGGGAGACACAGAATGTGAAGCAGGCTCCAGGCTCTGAGCTGTCAGCACACGAGCCCGACATGGGGCTGGAACTCACAAACTTTGAGATCATGACCTGAGCCGAAGTCAGACCCTCAACCAACTGAGCCACCCAGGGGCTCCAATTATATTCAACTTAAAAAAAAACACACAAAATAAAACATAAGAGAGGGAGTTACAGCATAAGAAAGAGAAAAGAAAACAAAACAAAAAACCAAAAAAAACCAGGTGGCCCCAAATCAACCACGATTTCTAAAACAAAGGAGCCTCAGGTTGGGGAGGCAGCCTGGCTTTTTATCGAGTCCTGCAGCTGGGAGTGTGCTTCCTGGAGACAAACCTCTTTGAAGAGTATGACTCAGCGATCGAAGCTTAAATCAGGCACTTGCCTTACCAGAAAAGGGAAACCAACTGGCTGGGCTTACACTACACGGGGGCATTTGTAAAAGTCCTTGTAAATGAATGACATATGAATGATTACCTTTATGGAGAAATGGATAAAAGCAAGAATTAGGAAAATCATGGCTATAAAGTAAAACAATAAAATAAGATACACGAAGTGCATTTCCATCAGATCAGAAATACATAATAAAATATCTCTGCAGATGCTTATAATGGAAGTTGATGATGATTTGTGTTGATTCAAGCTAAAAAAAGACCAAGTTTTTAGACCCTATAGTATAAAAGTATGTGATTGTGATCTCAGGACATAGTCTGCTATTTGGAACAATAGTATTTTAGGGCCATATATGCTAATATAATCTAACTTTCTTCCTTGACAAACAATGAAATTAAAATTCTGTAATGTGACATGGCTATTACTAGAATTATTTTGTTTTATTTTATTAATTTGTTTTTTAAATGATTATTTCGAGAGAGAGCAAGCATGTGCTCACGTGTGAGTTGGGGAGGGGCAGAGAGAGAAGGAGAGAGAGAATCCCAAGCAGGCTCCATGCTGTCAGTTGCTGGCACAGAACCCAGTGTGGGGTTAGATCTCAGAACCATGAGATCATGACCTGAGCTGAAATCATGAGTCAGACACTTAACCAACTGAGCCACCCAGGCACCCCTACTTATTTTAGACAAACCAATATTTAGTGTCAAATACTGGACTTTCATAAATACACGTTCTTTTGGAGAAAACCCAATTAGTTTTCATTGATACAATGACCACCACATCCCACTCCCATAATAAATTCGATATGAGGAGTGAACATACATATGACAAAGGGGCATCTAACAAAGATGTTTCCATATGACCATTAAATTATTTAAAACAGAGGGTCATATAAATTTTCAGTGTTTGTCAGATCATTCCAGCTACAAATATTAAGTGAGAAATTATCAGGTAAGTAGTTGATGTACAATAAATTACATCTGCAAGATCTATGTGTCACTTTTCAGACAGAAAATGGAAACTAAACACCGATGCTAATTTCATTTTTTGGCTTTGTTTTGTCATAATACAGAAGAGAGACTTCTTAAATATTAATGATAGTTTCTCCTCCAAACCTATTTTGACATGATCTTGAGAGACTATAATGCCTTAAATTCTTTTAGGCAGTAGATAATATCTCAATTATTCATATATCTATTATACTGCACAGATGAATGCACAGGACACAATAACAGTTTTAATAATGCCAACTAGAAATATGTTTCTTATAATTGAAGATTTACATAAAAATATTTAACAGGTAGCTGATATTTTTATGATACTTAAGTACATAATTTCTATTTACACTTTTGTTTTCTAGTGTGTATTTTAATGTCTTTGTTTCATTATGAATTTAAAGTACATTGTTGAAATTTCTTAGAAGTCTACATAGGCACTTGTGTCTTAGTTAATATGTAAAATGAAGCTTCAACTTATGAGTTTTTTTTCAAATGAATATTCATTATGAGGATACTGTTTGCAAATCTCAAAGACCTTGGGGTATTTCAATGATGCATTAGATAACACAATAGAAAATTATCTCAACCAAGAATACTCCTCAATATTGCTGAGATTTTCTGCATATTTTCAGTCATTGAGATGTGGATTGCTGGATGATAGAAGAAAGACAGGAGGGCAGGTATGTCTGTCCTGATGTGAAAAGAGTCTTCTAATTTGGAAGACTAAGTGAACTACGTGTGTTTTCATTTATTAACGATGATTAAAGTTTATTGTCACATGAGGCATCGATGATGGTTCTTCTGCAGAGACGGCTTGGTATGCACTGACCGCCAAACCCAGATCGCTGTATTGACGTTGCTGCTGTTCTGTCTGGTTTCAGTTCCTGCCTCTGTCACTGGGCTACTGAGACATGGATAAGTTACTCCAACCATGTTCTCTAAGATGGCGACCACTGCTTATATTACAGTATTGTATGTTAATATCTGAGCTGATATATATCAGTAACATTATTTTCATTACATAAAATGCATAATATGATTTGTCCTTTATTTTCAGAGTCAGAGATTTGCATTTTGTTTTTCAATTTAATTTTATTTATATTATTTTCTTCTCTACATAGCTTACTCTTGATTCAGCTGATTTGTTGTCGAAACAGCAACTCTTGCCTTATTATGCCTTTAAGTTTCTCTTAAGTTATTTTAAATTAAACCAAATGGGAGTGGATCAGGACATATATAGAATACCATGAGTGTTGTTTCAATTTTACTCTTATTAAGAGATTGGGAATGTTTATATTGCCACATATGTCATGCCTGATTGTCTAGTTACCTAAATTATGCCATATAAAAAATAATAACTTCCTTCTCTTGAGTTCTGAAATTTGTGCTCCTATAAACCTGTTAACTCGGAGATGATTATGGTGATGATGATTGAGGGTATGGTTTGCAGGCAAGAAAATGCCATTCTTTTTTATTATTTCTAACTACAAATGCAAATTAACCCACTTCATTTTTATTAGATTTAATAACACCATTATTATTGCTTACATATTTATACTTCAACCCAATCTATTAAATTTAAATAAGCATTCTACAGACCTGGGTTTATAGAATCATCTGTAGAATGTTAAAATTCTCTAATGTTACTTTTTTCTTCCTAATGATACTTTTGAAGCTAGTTCGCAAACCCCAATTTCCTACTTAAATTCTTATAAACCAGTATTCATGAATCATATAAATTTATTTTTTGACAAAGACTAATACTGAGTTAATAAAGTGTATCTATTAGAAACTATCTATGAGTGACACTTGGGTGGCTCCGTCGGTTAGGCATCCAACTCTTGATCTTGGCTCAGGTCATGATCTCACAGTTCATGAGTTCAAGCCCTGCATCTGGATCTGCGCCGATGATGTGGAACCTGTTTGGGATTCTGTCTGTCCTTCTCTCTGTCCCTCACCTGTGTGCTCTCTCTCTCTCTCAAAATAAGTAAATAAGTTTTTTAAAAAAGAAACTATCTATGGAAAAATTTTACAGGCAGATGGCTCCATAATTGTTAGTTCTGAAAGAAATTTCAAACCATCAACCCCAAATCACTATATACTTCTAGTACCTAGCTGTGCTCATCTTATAAGGGTATTATGTGTGTGTGTGCATGTGACAAATAGGAATTATCTAAAACTTTCAGTGCCCTTTGGTTTCCAAATATTGATACTTATTTGATGAAAAACATGAAGGTGATTTTATTCTTTTATTTTAATTTTTTAATCTAAAATTTTTTTCAGTTTATTTATTTTTGAGAGAGCATGCAAGTAGGGTAGGGGGAGACAGAGAGGGAGAGAGAATCCCAAGCAGGCTCCGCACTGTCAACACAGAGCCCAATGTGGGGCTCAAACTCACAAACTGTGAGATCAAGACCTGAGTTGAAACCAAGAGTCAGAGTCTTAACCGACTGTGCCACCCAGGTGCCCCACAATAGTAATTTTAAATACTATAATAATTTCTCAAAAGTTGGATATTCACTTATAACATCTAAGTTATAGAGGTGTTTCTCATGCCTATGCACTGTAAGTTTTATAAATATTATTATGTCATTAATATTATTTTGCATAACAAAAATAATGCTATCACTCTTCTGAGAAGATTAAGGGACTAAAAAATATTAAATGAAGTGAACGAATTTAAATGCTACCTCATATGGACATTTTTGTTTTTTAGCAGAAATTGCTTTAATCTAAGGAGTGAAGTCTTCTATGGGGAGGACCTTGGGGTCTCAGTCTACCCCCCCACATGCCCCGAGGGCCCTCTGGAAGGAGCAGCTGAGCAGCAAATTCTGGAAGAGGCCAGGGAATGGAAATAGGGGAACCCAAGGCAAGGGGCAGGGCACTGGCAGGTGGAAGTGAAGCTAAACAGGGCAGGAGCAGCTGTGCACATACAGTTCTAAAACTCAGACTAGCTGGGGTGGTTGTGCTTCAGGCAGAGTGGCCCCAGGTGAGCTGAGGTAGAAGTGGCCACCTGGGATGGGGCTGGGGGTTGGGGGGGAGAGGAGGCAGGGGGAGGACCCCTTAGGAGATGAGGCGACCATGAAGCTGGTGCAGCTGCTCCTGGGTCAGCACCAGGTGGTGTCACTGTCCAAGACCAACTGCGCCCAAGAAGGTCACTTGGCCCATGTAGACGTTGTCGCTCTGATGCTCCTCTTGGCCCTGAGGAAGTACTACATCTAAAATCTTGAACATCTTATTTTCTGACTATATTGACGAATCCAGCCCCCTTTCTCAACTTTATACTGTTTGGCCATCCAATCAATTTCTCTCTTTTCTCTCTCCTATTCCCACTTACATCTCTGTCCAACTTAAATATCATGGTCTATTATTTGTATTGCCATTTCCAGAAAGAATCTTTGTCACTTCCTTCTGACAAAACTATAACTGTAGGAAACCATGTTACCTAAATTTCTATACAAGCAGCTAAGAGTTGGAGATGAGAATCATATAGGGACTGCCTGCTGCTACTGCCCCCCCCCCCCGCCGCCCTCTGCCCAAGATACATCCCATACTCTTTGGATTTCAAAGTTGATAGATAATGCCTTTTGGGGGTTATTCTCTATTTGTGCTAATGAAATCATTTTCTGTTTTTCTGTGCCACGCTCTGCTCCGCTTCCATGGAGACTGACTCTGTGGCTCTATAACCCAAACCACTTTCCCCTTGAGTTTGCAGTTGGCTTTGGAAAATGACAGGAGTTACTCACAGCATGTCAGAGACAGAAGAAGGAGAGAGAGTCTGTGGCGTTTAAGCCACAGTGACTTCCCACTAAACCGGTCTTGACAATGGCTCTGTGCATTTCTTAAGTGTACAGATCCTGGCTGATTATACCCCTCCTGAGATATAATTCTTGCTTGATTCAAAGAGTCCTACTTTCTATACCCACTATAGCCACTTCAAGGCTAAGATGTTGGAGACTTATTGTTGCTAGACCCTGAGTGTTTCGCCAACCTTTATCTGTCGTCTTTACTGGGATCTCATCTCTGCAAACAGTTTTCCATATTAATCACTCTCAAGTTAGTTCTTTTAAGGACACTACTGTTTAATGTTTAATGTCACAACTTTGAACGCAAAATATCCTTTTTTTCTGCTTCAGTTGTTTGAGCAAGAATTAAGGGATGACCTGTTATATTTAAAGCTATGTTTTTCATTTGAGAGATATCAAAACTGCTGAAAGTTTTGCAGATAATGTTTATAGGAACATGTATATTTCCAGGGCTTTAAAAAATATGTTTTTCTTTGGAGAACAGTGATGGGGTAAAAATTATATGCTCCCAATTAAAAGTTGTTTTCAGAGAATTTGGAATTCTTTAATAATGTGCCTCATTGAATCAAAGGTATCCAGTGCAATGCCTGAAGCCTCTCAGTAGGTCTATGTACAACCCAATCTTAGTAATGATAGCTTTATTGACATGTAATTTGTATACCATATAATTCACTTAGTTAATATGTCCAACTCAGTGTTTTTTAGAAAAATCACCACTATGTGTAAGCATCATCACAGTTTATATCAGAACAGTTTTATTAGCTCATAAAGAAGCCCTGTACCCTTTAGTTATCACCTTCTTAAATCCCTGGGCCCTCAGCCCTAATCAACCAGTAAGCTACTCTTTCTGTTACCATATATTCTTTTATTCTGGACATTTAATAAAAATGGAACATGTAATACATGGCCTTTTGTGACTATTTTTTAAAATGTTAATTTATTTATTTTGAGAGAGACAGAGAGGCAGAGAGAGGAGAGAGAGAGAGAATCCCAAGAACATGAGTGTGGAGCCTGACTCAAGGCTCGACCTCACAACTGCGAGATCATGACTAGAGCCAAAATCAAGAGTCAGACGCTCAACCGACTGAGCCCACTAGGCGCCCCTCTTTTGTAACTATTTTTATGAAGCATGAAATTTTCAACATTCAACCATGTTGTATATATCAGTATCCAATTCCTTTCTATGGCCAAATAATATTGCATTGTATGTGTATATCACATTTTGTTTATCCATTCATCAGTTGATAGATGCTAGACTGTTTCCACCTTTTGGCTATTATGAATAATTTCGCCATAAACAAAACGTACAAATATTACACAAGTTTTTGCATGGATTTCAGTTTTCATTTCTCTTGGAAATACACCTAGGTCTTATGGTAACTCTACATTTACCGTCTGAGGAACTGAGCAACTACCAGACTGTTTTCCAAAGTAGCTGCACCATTTTACATCCCCACATGCTGTGTCTGAGAGTTTCTTCACATCCTAGCCAATACTTGTTATCTCATTTTATAATTATAATTATATAATATAATTTTATAATTGTATCAGTTATACAAAACCATCCTAGTCACACACACACATGCACAGTAGGTGTAAAGTGGTATGTTATCATGATTTTGATTTGTATCCTCTTGATGAGTAATGGCATGCAGCATTGTTATATGCTTATTGGCCATTTATATATCTTTTACATTTAAAAAAAAATTTAATGTTTATTTTGAGAGAGAGGAGGAGGAAGGGGTGGACAGGGAAAGAGACAGAAAATCCGAAGCAGGCTTCTCTGCACTGTCAGTGCAAAGCCCGACATGGGGGCAGAACCCGCCAACCTTGAGATCATGATCTGAGCCGAAGTCAGCGGCTTAACTGACTGAGCCACCCAGGGGTCCCCATTTGTATCTAATTAGATAGTTTGCTCATTTTAAAAATTGGTTTAATTTTAGGGGCTCCTGGATGACTCGGTCAGTCAAGTGTCAGACTCCTGGTTTCTACTCAGGTGAGATCATGACCTCACAGTCGTGAGATGGAGCCCCAAGTCAGGCTTCATGCTGAGCATGGACCCTACTTAAGATTTTCTCTCTTTCTCCCTCTGCTCCACCTCCCCACTCGTGCTCTCTCTCTCCTTCTAAAATAAGGAAAAAATGTTTAAAAATGAGTTTATTTTTATTGAGTTGTAGATTCTTTAAATATTCTAGACACAGATCCCTTGTAAGATATATGATTTGCAACTATTTTCTTCCCTTTGTGGGGTCACTTTCTTGATAGTGTTCCATATAGTCCCATATAAATATTTGGGTCAGCTATAATTTCTACAAAGGAACAAGTTGAGACTCTGATAGGGATTGTGTTGAATCTGTAAATTAATTTGGGGAATATTGCCATTTTAATAATATTAAGTCTTCTGATCCACGAATATCAGACTTTTTCCATTTATTTAGATTTTTAAAAATTTCTTTCAACAATGTTTTGTAGTTTTCAGAGTGTAAGTATTGCATTTTATTGAATTTATTCCTGAATATGTTATTTTTGATGCTATTTCAAATGGAGATTTCGCTTCATTTCCGTATTGATCACTGCAATGTGCGGAATTACAACTGATTACTTTATATTAATCTTTTCTGTTGCATTCATGCTGAACTTGTTTATTAGTGATAATAGTTTTTAATGTATTCTGTAGGATATTTTTATATGCAAGGTTATACCATCAGTGACTAAGATAGTTTTACTTCTTCCTTTTCAATATGCAGTTTTTAATTTTGTTTTCTTGCCTAATTGCCTCAGCCAGAACTTCTAACACAATGTTGCGTAGAAGTGGCAAGACCAAATATCCTTGTTTTGTTCCTGATTTCAGAGGCAAAGCATCCAGGCTTTCACCACTAGGTGTGATGTTAGCTGTGGATTTTTCATAGCTGCCTTTTGTGATGATTACACCTTTTAATAAAGCATTCTTCTGTAATTTCATATGATAACACGCAGGACATGAAGTTGCCCAGTTTGAAAGGTCAGCTTTTCTATTCCATTTTCTCTGAGGCCGCTATTGAGTAAATAAGTCAATCAAGATTTTCTCAGTAGAACTGGTCATTTTATCTAGAGAAAAAGACAAAAAAAAAATAACAAATACTTACAGACCTAGGCTACCTTCTCCATTGCAACACTTATTGGATCTCTAAATTGGACAGAGGAGAAGGGCTCATGTATTTTCCCAACCATGTAAGTAGTAAATTGTTCCCCTTTGAATACTGTTTCTTATGGAGATACTTTCAGTCAAGAACAGGCGGCCAAAGCATGAATAGTGAGATTTATCATTATAGCAAAAAAAAAAAAAAAAAAAATGAACAAATCGATAGTAACAACAAATTTAAAAACCTCAAATCAGCCATTAAATAGCAAATATTTTGAATATTTTTCTGTTTAAGAAACTATAGAATTTGAATGTGCTTCGGTTTTGTCTGTATATATCCAAGAAGCCAGAGGATTTATGAACTTCACTTTTTTTTACTACATTATAATGATATAATTTGATTTGCATATATTTTGTCCCACAGTGAAAGGAATTATATACCAAGCGGAGTAATGATTTCCATTTAATTTATGAACAATCTTTTATTCTTTCAAAATTTTTATCAGGGTTTTACAAGTTACAAAAGTTTACATTTAAGTAGTTTTAGCAAAAAATTTGTTTTTTTGTCCTTTTTAAAAAATATGACACACATGAAAAATAAAACACATAAGGCAGATTCAATTTTACTGCTTGAAGGGAGAATTTTATACTCTGTCACTTTCTACAGAGTCAAAGAAGAGGATCACGATCATAGTAGGAGGTGAAAGTATTCTTAGAAATTTTATGGGTACTAAGGAGGGCACTTGTGATGAGAATTGGGTGTTATATGTAAGTGATGAATCACTAAATTCTACTTCTGAAACTAATGTCACTCTATATGTTTTCTAACTAGAATTTCAATAAAAACTTGCAACATTAAACAAATTGTTAAAAAAAGAAAAGAAATTTTATCTGAAATATTTGAAGGAGGACATGATGTCTGAATAAATATTTTATCGTATTTCTCATTAAAGCACACTTGTATTCATTGGATTATTCTAATTAAATTTTGTTTCCATTTGGGTAGATGCAATGCTATTATCAACAACGTGTATGGTCTCTAGGGATAGCAGAAGAATGAAAGATAATGATTCACTACTGTTAGGTGAATCAGCACAGTGTGGAAACCAGATTGCTTGTGTGCAAGGCACAATTCCTTATGAGAAATGATACATTTCTCATAGCAATAAACTTTCCTTTCCCTTTCCCACACCCACGTTATTCTCAGCTTCCCAAATGTAATTTCAATTTTAACGTTGTATTTTCAACCTGGTAGGAAAAAATATATTTCAAAAGAAATTCTTTTTTCTAACCTTTACATGTTTAAAATATAATATGACTCACATTCTGTTATTTATACCTCAAATAATAATTCAGAATGATTTGGAGCACTGCAATTTATTTTTAAAAACTTGTCTCCCATTGAAGCTCAGTTGTCATGGTTTAATTGCCACATCACCGGGCTTAACCAATTGTTCTTTAACATGTTAATTGGAGGCCATGTACATCTTACCATCCCAAGATCTCTTGAATTGAATTAAAGTTATTGGCATCAGGGACACTTGGGTGGCTTTGTCAGTTAAGCGTCTGACTTCGGCTCAGGTCATGATCTCACGGTTTGTGAGTTCCAGCCCTGTTTCGGGCTCTGTGCTGACAGCTCAAAGCCTGGAGACTGCTTTGGATTCTGTGTCTCCCTCTCTCTCTGCCCCTCCCCGACTAGTACTCTGCCTCTCTCTATCTCTCAAAAATAAATAAATGTATAAAAAAAAGTTATTGGCATCATCCACCAGAATGAAAATTTGGTGGGATGTAAAAACACGTGTGATTAATTATCACCCTACTAAATTCTCTTTTGACAAAAGACAAGAGCTCAACAAAAATTCATTAAAATTTACTGAATAGGACTACACCAAAAGTTTATTTCATATTTTTGCATGAATCTTAATTCTTATAATTTTGCCCAAAGGAAATTAATAAAAGTATAAGAAAAGCCTTAAGCAATACAAATAAAAATTAAATATAAAATAACTACTAATATTTTTCTATTTCATTTATCCTTCTCAGTTTTTCCAAAGCCAAGTTGGTGATCTAAATTGGGCAATGGGCATTGCTTACAAGCAGTACAGCTTGGATGTAGGCATGTTTAGACCTTTTTTTTTTTTTTTTTTTCCTAAAGGGAGTAGGGTTTACATAGAGATTTTCCTCTTAACGTGGCCTCAGAGATATGAATGTTTGGCTTTGAATTTTACCTAAATGGTACCATAGACATTCTTTGGTGCCTTTTTTCTAATTAATACGTTTGTTAACTGTATTTATGTTCTTGCATAAATACATCTGTCAATGTTCATTGCTACATGACACTGTATTATACGAATACCCTGCGTAATATTTTTTCATTCCTAAGTGGAACGTCATTTATGTTGCTATCAGGTTTAGGATGTTATAAATATATCTGTACTTTGCTATGATGAACATGAAGACAATCCATCTAGAACTCTCTTCAAGGAAGAGCTTTATGTCAGGCTTCAGGGAGTCCATGGACAGTCTCCAGCATCAGCTCCCTTGGGGGCAGCCTCAGATGTAGAGAGCCAGCCTGCCCCAGGCTATAATAGCTTGGTGAATTTGTTCTGATGTGGGGCAAAGATCAAGGACAGTTTTAACCCATTGTCTCTTGGGTAGACAGAGGCGTTTTTTGGTTCTGCCCTGTAACCGAGGCGCTTTTACTTCATTCCCATTCTCTTTGCTGATGTCGAGGTTTAAAAAACAAAACAAAACATCTTGCACTCTGACTCATTGCCTTCGGCAGAAAAACCATTTGTTTCTGAGGACAATTTGGTTTCTCACAGGGGAAGATAACTCATGAAACATGTAAACCTCTGGCACTTACTCTATCCCTAGGAGAATCGAAAGATGATTTCTCCGTGGAATACCTTAAGAATTAAAGGAACACCTCTTAATTCTTATATTTTGCCTCCAAACAATTGAAGTGCCTGTAACAATTAACTGATCACCACTTTCTTTTTCCATTCTTGATCCTATTGATTAGTAAATGAATCCAGTGTCAACCTATGTGCTTTTTTTCTTAGAAATTTTCAATATGATCCTTTTCCATTCATAAAAATAAAGCTTGGCAGAATTCACAGGTGATTCACTTGCCTTTTAATTTCTATTTCACAAAATACTCCTGGCTCCAGGCATTAAATAATTTGGATGATCATTTAAGTTACATAGTAGATGAAACTGTTAAGTTCTGGGTTTTTTAAATTATTATTTACAAAGTGCTCTGTGGTTAAATCTTTGATTCAGACGACTTCTTTGTTATCCCAGTGTAGACAGCATTAGAGCTATTGGTCAATGTGCTTGTCTGTAACTAATAATGCAGATTCCAGTGATGATTGTACTAGTTTATCAGCTGAGATTAAATGGACCCAATAGGAAACTCTATCCTTGAACCTAATGAACCTAACGAAGTCTGTGATGCTTGAATATTTTTGTAAAATCAAGTGCGTGTGTATCTGTGCACTTCGCTGATCAAAAGCGTCTCTGAACCTCAAAATGCAAAGAATCCTGTTAATACAAGATATAATTTGAGAACACAAAAGCAAAACCTTGTTACCAAATTTCAGGTTGAGCATTTTAAAATGTTCGTTCTTGTCGGGATCCGATGAGAAGAGAGGGCTCAAGGCAGTTGGGGGCTTATATCTTACGGGAAGAAAACCATCATCCTACACACGTGTGCACACACACACACACCCCCCATGACAACCGTACTGTGGATTCTGGAGTTGTACTGGTGGAAGGGATTTGAATCACACAACTCCAGGGTGTGTGTGCACATACAGTCTTCTCATCTCTTTTCCAAATGACCATGGTCCTGAAATGGGAAACCTGTTACCAATTAGGGAAATGCGGTAATTACTGTTTTCTAAAGATTGGTATATGTGGGGGGAAATGTGAATATCAAACTAAAAGTGATACCACAAAGTCTGCAATGTCAAAAAGAATCAGAGAAGAAATAAGACATGATGATTTCCCGTGTCCTTAAGAGAAAAATATTTTCATTCGACACTAATGTTTGCGGTACGATTGTGAGGCGGAATTTATGACTCAAAGGAAGAAAAAAGAAAAACAGCAAGACAACCTTTTGATGTATATACATGCCCATACAAATCATAAATGCATATACTTCCATGTGGTAGTATTTAGTATTTATAAGGCCCTCAATCTATATTCCATAATGGATTTTTTTTTCTTTTTATTGCAATGTGGTGGTAAAGGCAAGAGAAGAAATTATTTATTGTCCATGAAGTTTGACAAGTTTAGATGAATACTTTTTGGGCAATGAAGAAATACATCCAAAGTAATAATTCAGAATTTAAAGACATCTTAATGACAACCAACACCACTAACGTACCACAGATGTTGATTGTGCCACTTTGTTAAATCACGAGCTGGAAAGAGGCATAATTAATGCAGCGACTTAAATGTCCAAACAAAATATGAAGAAAACTACAAAACCCTTAATTGTTAAAGAGTTTGAGCCCTGCATCCAGCTCGGTGCTGACAGCTCAGAGCCTGGAGCCTGTTTCGAATTCTGTGTCTCCCTCTCTCTCTGCCCCTTCCCTGGTCGCTCTCTGTTTGTCTCTCTCTCTCTCTCTCTCTCTCTCTCTCTCTCTCTCAAAACTAAATAAATATTAAAAAAAATTTAAATAAAAAAAGAAAAAGGTGATTTACTCACAAGTATGGCAAAGTTCTCATACATGGCCTTTTCCCCCTGCACAGGAAATTAACTATGCTGTATGTAAATCATGTGATTCCTAAGCTTTCCTCTAACAGAGATAGACTTAATAGTGAGATCTTAGGTAATTAGTAACTCTTTGAATATTGTTGGAGCCAAAACTATAAGACCTCTTTTAATATCAAGGAGATCCACGCAGACAGACCACATGTTCTTGCACGACACTTTTATTCCTACATGCAAGAGACATATTGTAAGCGAATGATATTTTGTTTCTCTTCCCTATCATTTATGTGGATAGGAATGAACTACTATTCATCATTCTATTGTTACCATCATCCTCTGAATCCTTTTGTTGAAAATCGACTGTGATTTGTCCAGTTTGAGTTTTTAAATGTTAGTCTATTTGTTGTTATACCCTGCTTACTTAAATTCAATTAGCGGTAAGCCAGAAGCATTTTGAATTAAGAACATATTTGCCACATTACTCCACAGAAAATAAATCATCCTGACACAGAGGACATGTAAATCTCATGAATACCAGTTAATTATGAATTGTTATTTTGCAAAGTGGAAAGGCTATGTATATATAGTCAGTAATACTCTGTGATGATTATAAATTTCAGGTTGCTTTATGCTAATTTTTATTATCTGAAAATACTCATGATAAATTCAGTTAGAATTATACCCAGTAACTTCTATGAGTCACTATTCTCATGAGATGTGAATTAGAATCTAAATGTACATTTCCAGGCTTATCTACAATTGGAATTCTCATAGGTCATACAAATTTGCTACAAATAATAGGTAGTCCATACTGAGTGTTTTTTTCTGCTTCAGTGAATTTCCTCAGAACTTACTTATGTGATGAAAAATACAGTTTTGAGCTCTCTTGAAATGGTTCATGCTCTTCCCATTCACAATCACTGATAAAACAGTTATCAAGACCACCGACCAATTTTGATGCATAGAAAAATTTGAATTGCTTAAAATTTTTATTTTCTGACAGAAGATGTAAATAGCACAAGCCTTATTTCTCTTCAATTGGACCTTGCACTTGGAGGGATAATAAATAGAAACCACAATCAAAAGTCGTTTTTTTTTTAATACACTTAAATATTGGAGACAATTTTTGATACAAAATTTACTTAATTTTCCAAAATAGGTCTTGTTGCATCCAATGGTGCAATTCCTAATTCATAAGACCAAACACAAGTTATCTGTGGTCTAGTAAATAATTTGTAAATTTCTTCTTTATAGGCAATGATGTATCTTAGAGGAGTATGAGACATTTAGTTTTATATCTTGTTAAAATTTAATATCAACAACTGTCTCAAAACAATCCTAAAAGGGGTAAGCTGTTACCTCCAACTCCAGTTTTTATTCATAAATAGTACATACAATAACAGTACACATAAGAATTTTACTCATGATCAAAGAATTGACTCAAATCCTACCTTATCCACAATGGATCTTAAATGTAAGGAACACCCAGGATATCTGTCTGTATCCTTGTAGGATTTAAAAGAGTGCCGAGTTCTATATAGAAAAAAAAAAAATGATGAACACTTACTGATTGATAAGCAGTCATAATTACAGAGTTTCCATCTGTAATGGAACTATAACCATGAAGTATAGTTAGGCTCTTATTTTGTTATACTTCTTTTTGATGTTAATGTTGAAGAAATATTGTTCTTATCAGGATCTATTGCAATGTTTACCTATGGTAATGTTAGGGGTGCTTTTGCATTGAAAAAATTTTCTGAGGATGCATGGGTGGCTCAGTCGGTTAAGTGTCTGACTCAGGCTCAGGTCACGGTCTTATGGGTCATGAGTTCGAGCCCCATATTGAGCTCTTTGCTGACAGTGAGGAGCCTGCTTGGGATTCTCACTCTTGCCTTTCTCTCTGCCCCTCCCCTGCTCACACATCCCCCTCTCTCAAAATAAAAAAATAAAAATCTTTTAAAAAAAAGAAAAATATTTTTCTTCTACATTTGGAAAATCAATCCAACCTAATATAATTTAAACACTGAAAACAAAAATAAGGGTGCCTGGGTGGCTGAGTCGGTTGAGAGCCCACTTCAGCTTAGGTCATGATCTCCCTGTTCATGGGTTCACCCACACTGCACTCTGTGCAGACAGCTCAGAGCCTGGAGCCTGCTTCACATTTTGTGGCTCCTTCTCTCTCTGCTCCTCCCCTGCTCCCACTCTGTCCCTCTCTCTAAAAAATAAATAAACATTAAAACATTTTTAAAAAACGAAAATAAAAATAAATTTATTAGAAATGTATGCAAGTTTACATAGCAAAACCATTTATGGTTAAGTAATTATAACTAGATTAATGGAGCAATGAGTTCTACATTTAAATGTACAAATAAATTTTCTCTAACTCAATCAGTTTTACTGCAGATATATACTCGCCCCTGACAAATGGAGAGGCCCATACCACATGTCAAAATTTTAAAGTTGTGAATCGTGAATACACAATCGTGAATATACAAATATATGAATAGAATATATGTCTCTTCCTGCCTTGGCAAACAAATATTCATAATGTCCAAATTGAAAAATGTATGTAAAGAGATTTGTGTTTAAGAGTTTAAGAGTGCTGGTCAACCACATTTAAGGATGATTGAACTTAAATAGTATTGCCCTTGTCAGTCATTCTACTCGTTGACCAACGAGGATATAATTGATAGATCACATTATATTTATTAATAGATTATATTTTTCTTATATTCTATTCCTTTCAGCATAAGCAGTAATTAGATTGCTAAATCAAGTCTATTTTCATATAGCTTTAATTCTATTCATAGCATTAATCTAAGTGATTGAAAATATAATTGCATAAAGGTGTATATAATTAATTTTTTTCCAAAATATAAATTGGAAAAATATTAAAAATTAACATTATTTTATGTGTATTTTCATAAAACCTAATGTTAGTATAAATATTCTTAATTAACACTGAAATACAGTCAACTAAAGCAGGTTTTTTAAAGAAATTTAAATACCACTAAATATTTTTTCTAAATGAATTCCAGTTGCTTAAATTTTGAAGTTTTTGAAGCAATCTATTTAAAGAAATATGTTAATGTTATGTGCATATTTAATTATAAAGAAAATAAATGTGGGATAACTACATATCAATTACTTCTTTAACCTGATATGTTAGAGTATTAGCAAATTAATATGTGCAAATTAGCTTTTTAACATGATCTCTGTTTTACAAACACTTCATGGGCATATCATTGACTGTACATGCAGGTCAAATATGAATGGTATAACGCCAAAATTTCCAGTCAACATTATCACTTAGCAGAGAGTAAGCAAGTATAAACACAGGTTTAAGGAGGAGATTTCTAGCAAAATATATATGAGGAGACAAATGATGACAAGTGATAACTAGCCAGAGGTTCAGTTGCACTGGAAGGTATGATCCATGAGGATAGCTGAAAAAATTCTGCTGTTATCTTCTACAAGATCAAATTTACGAGAATATTTTAAACACATTGTTCTAAGATTGTTCACAGGCATCACACTCTTTTTTCTCTGAAAGTAACTATTTTGTGACTTTCAAATATAATAAAAACCCATCATACATGTTAAAAAAATTATGTCAACGTTTGTAATGTCTCCATAATTTAGTAAGCTACCATTTTACAAATGGCCCAGGCATGATTTTTGTAAAATAATGTATGGCTAAAACATCCATTCAATGTACAAGAAAGGACATATCATTTTAACAGAGTTTACTAATATGATTGAAGATTCTGCTTTCAATTAATCTGTTAAAAACTTCCATTTGTTGAGTTTTAACATAATATCAAAGAATATCCACAATTATCTAAAAGAGCTATTAAAACACCTGTTCATCTTCCAACTAAAGGTCACTGTTCTTCCCATACTTCAACCAAAAGAACATATCACAGCAGATAGGTTTCAAAAGAAGATATGAAATCCAAGTTATCTTTTATTAGGCCAGATCTTAAGAAGATTTCCAAAAATTAAAATCAATGCAACTTTTTTTTTACTATTTTTTTGTTTTTCCATTAAAAATGTCATGTATGTTCAAGCATGTAATAAGTTTGTGATACCTTTTTAAAAAAATATTTAATAAACATTTTAAAAGAAAAAAGGAAATCAAATATGATTTTGTACTCCACTCCTCTATGAAGTATTAGATAATTTCTGCATTTGGTTGCTTCTTTATACATTTTTTTTTTGTTAGTGTATTAGAAGCAGTGAAACTAATAGTAGATAAGTAGATATCTAGATTGTTTTGAATTGAATTGAATCCTACTTTGACATAATTTTAAAATATCAAAGCCCTGCCTAAAAAATAAAATAAGTAAAATAAAATAAAATAAAATAAAATAAAATAAAATATCAAAGCCAGATATAGAATGCTATTAAAATTTTAACAATTTATTATAATCTGATGATTTCAGCTAATTAGGGCAGAAATTATGCTTATTCTGTTTTTGTAATTTGAAAATATAAGATAATGTCTACTAACCCTTAAATGACTTGTAAATAGAGAACAAATAAAAAACAAGCAAATAGCAAAAAATAATTATTACATTATCTTCTATTGAGATAGTAGTATTTTCCAAATTTTATTAATTTGACAAAGCATTTTTTTAAGTTTATTTATTTACTTTGAAAGAAAGAGAGAGTCCATGAGTGGGAGAGGGGCAGAGAGAGAGAGAGAGAGAGAGAGAGAGAGAGAGAGAATCCCAAGCAGGCCCCACACACCAGTGTGTAGCCCGATGTGGGGTTCAAACTCATCATGAGATCATGACCAGCCAAAGTGGGATGGTTAACTGACTGAATCACCAAGGCACCCAACAGAGAATTTCAAATAAAAGCTCATTAAGATATTGAAACAGGATTTCTTGAGAGAAAAAATAAAAATGGTGCTGCACCTCTTCTGTTTCAGTGTCTGAGACCTACTGTAAAGGAATGATTTCTTCTAGTAAATTATCTATTCTAGGAATATTAATATCACGAGAGTATAGAGTATTTTCTCTTAAAGAAGCATGAAATATAACTAAACTTTCAACATTTATTTATTTATTTATTTTTAAAATTTTTTTTAATGTTTATTTATTTTTGAGACAGAGACAGAGCATGAACGGGGGAGGGTCAGAGAGAGAGGGAGACACAGAATCCGAAGCAGGCTCCAGGCACTGAGCTGTCAGCACAGAGCCCCACGCGGGGCTCGAACTCACAGACCGCGAGATCATGACCTGAGCCGAAGTCAGACGCTCAACCGACTGAGCCACCCAGGCGCCCCTAAACTTTCAACATTTAACTTTATTTAATATTTAATGCAAAATCCTAATCAAAGGCTGTATTCAAATTAAAGTCTATATTAAGTAATAACATATTGAACAGGAAAATCAATAGTAACATAATATACTATGAAACATTTGCTCCTAATATATAACAGGCATGTAATATTTTTCATTTTTAAAAAATGCATGTGAATAGTTTCAGTCACTATGATGCAAATTTCTCTTATGAGACAATATAAGTGAGACATAGATGATGTTAAAATTTCTTAATTATGCACATCTATTAGAGCTATAGTTATGAAACCAGAGTAAGATATGAAAATGAATGAATATGCAGAAACCGGTTAGAAAGCTGCCACAGGAATTGAAGGCACATAGTTTTCCCATGGTATGTGTAGAGCAGATTTAAAAAGATCAGGAGATAGGGAGGATATCCCAGAGAAAAATGTGACAAGACCTAGTGATTGACTATGAGACAAATAGAAAAGTGTGTAAATCCAAGTAACTTCCAGGTTTCTGACCTAGACAATTGGATTGTTGGTGGTATCATTCACTTGGGAATGTGGTGTGCAGGTGGAAGCCTGAATGCTTTTCACATGGGGTAGCACAGTCTAATTTTTAACAAAATTTATTAAAAAAATGGTTTAACATTGTAATAGCATATGCGACCTATAAGGAAGTATCGAATGGAAATGCTGGAAACACAGAACAAAATAAAAGAAATAATCATTCCTTCTGCCTTCTCATTAGTGGATTTGACATGACTATAGTGAATATATTAACTTGAAGATAAGGTTAGAAAATATCTGAATGTAACACAAAGCAAAACAAGAGTGAAAATTATAAGAGAACAAAGAATAGAGCATCCAAGAATTGTGCAACAATTTTAAGCTCTCTGATCTCTATGTATAGTAATTTGAAATCAAGAAGAAGTGAGAAAGACAACAGGGCATTAAAATAGTTCAGTCAATATGGGCCAAGAAGGTTCCAAAAGTAAAACGAGATAGTAAAACAATGATCCAAAACTGATAACACAATGCAGCCTAAGTTCCAAACCAAAACAAAACATCCTGAGAAAAAATATATTGGAGGCATCACATGTCCTGATTTCAAACTGTATTTATGAAGCTCTAGTCATCATAACAATATGGTTCTGGCATAAAAATAGACACATAGACCCATGAAGAGCCTAGAAATAAATACCCACATACATGGTCAAGTAATAGCCAAGAACATCCAATGTGGAAACCACAGTCCCTTCAATAGATGGTGTTGGGAAAACTGGATAACCATATGCGAAAATGGAATTGGACCCCTCTCTTATTCCACTTACAAAAATTAACTCTAAGTAGATTCAAAAAAACAAAGAAAAGAAAAGAAAACCTTAATCTAAGACCTGAAACTATAACACTCCTAGAATAAAATATAGGGCAAAAAAAATCTCCTTGACATTGATCTTAGCCATGATTTTTTTTTCATGTGATCCCAAAAGCACAAGAAACAAAAGCAAAAATCAACAAGGGAAGTCACATCAAAACCAGAAGCTTCTGCACAGTAAAAGAAACAATTACCAAAATGAAAAGGTAGTCTATGCAATGGAAGAAAATATTTGAAAAACGTCTAGCTAATAAGGAGTTAACATTCTAAAATATACAGGGAATTCATACAAGTTAGCAACAACAACAAAAAGCCTTCTAAAATCTAATTAAAAATGGACAGAGAACCTGAACAAACTTTTTTTTTTTTTTTTAACAAGACATACAATGGCCCACAGGTACATGAAAAGATGCTCAACATCACTAATCATCAGGGAAAATGCAAATCAAAACTACAATGAGATATCACCTAACACCTGTTAGAATGACCGTGATCAAAAAGACAGAAATTAACAAGTGTTGGCGAGGATGTAGAGAAAAGGGAACCCTGGTGTACTGTTGATGGGAGTTTGAATAGCTACTATGAAAAAAACACTATGTAGTTTCTTCAAAAACATTAAAAATAGAACTAACATATGATCTAGCAATCCCACTTCTGGGTATATATCAAAAGGAAATGAAATCATTTATTACAACAAAAGGAAATAAAATCTCTATTTCAATGAAATACCTGTGCGCCTGCGTGGCTCAGTAGGTTGAGCGTATGACTTTGACTTAGGTCATGATCTCAAAGTTTGTGAGATACAACCCCGCCTCGGGCTCGCTGCTGTCAGTGCGAGGCCGGCTTCTCATCCTCTATCTCTCTCTCTCTCTCTTCCCCCGCCCTGTTCTTTCTGTCAAAAATAAGTAAACATTAAAAAACGAGAGAGAGAAATACCGGTGTTCCCATGTCAATGGCGGCATTGTTTATAGTAGTCAAAATGTAGAAATAACCTAAGTGTTGAGTGAGGGATGAAAGAATAAAGAAAATGTGATATATATTTTATGTTATATGCAGTGTGTATTTGTATAGATATGCATGTGTGAGTGTAATGTGTATGTGTGTGCATATGTACACAATGTGGTGTAAATATACATTATATATACATACAGTATATATAGTAGAATATATATTATATATATATTATATATTATATATAGTAGAATATACAATGAGCAAGAAGGAAATATTGCCATTTGTGGCATTTGTGACAACCTTGAAAGCATTATGTCAAGAGAGACAGAAAAAGATAATTACTATGTAATTTCACATATGTGGAATCTAGAAGCTGAGCTAATAGAAACAGAGTAGAATAATAGTTGCCAGTGGCTGGGGTGGTGGGAGGGGGAAATGTGAAGATGTTGGTCAAAGGTGACAAATTCCCAGGCACAAGAGCAGCAAACTCTGAGGATCGAATGTACAATATAGTTAACAATCTGGTATTATCACATGCTTGAAGGTTACTAAAGCCGTGAGTAAGAAATGTTTTCGCCACAAGGGCACCTGCGTGGCTCCATCAGCTGAGTGTCTGACTCTTGATTTCGGCTCAGGCCATGATCCCAGGGTCGTGGGATCGAGCCCTGCACAGGGCTCTGCGCTGACAGTGTGGAGCCTGCTTGGGATTCCCTCTCACTCTCCTTTGCCCTTTCCCTGCTTGCTCTCTCCCTCTCTCCCTCTCTCTCTCAACATAAATAAACACTTAAAATAAATAAATAAATGCTTTCACCACAAACACACACAAAGGTAATTGTGTGTAGTGATGGAAGCGTTAACTATTGTTTGAATCATTTCACAATATATACATTATCAAATCATCACATCGGATGCCGTGGAACTTACACAATGTCATATATCTTATCTCAGTAAAGCTGGGTGAGGGGAAGCTTAAACTTTTATTTCAAACTTGTTTTCTTGAATATATACATTTCTTTTAAGTAAGCCATGATCTAGGCACAATTACAACATTTTAAACATCTAATTTTCACTTCACAAGGTGAAAGAAAACTCAGATTTTAATTTTCAGGGAAACATTGTATTAAATGCAAATAAATCTTCATTCACCCTGTGGTCTAATTTATCCCTATCATTGTAAAAACTTATGTTTTCCAATAACTTCCACCAGATCATGGAAAAATTAAAAACTGCAAAAAGAAATTAGGAAATTTCAGAAAACATTAAAAGTTGCAGTATATTCCTGTGACTAAAAAAATCCCATTTTGTTCCATTTTCTCCTGATTTTCCAAGAAATTAAGTGAATTTAATTAGGAAAAATATCTTATTAAACAGTCATCATCTTCTTGGGACGCCTGGGTGGCTCAGTCGGTTAAGCGACCAACTTTGGCTCAGGTCATGATCTCGTGGTTTTCAAACCCTGCATCTGGCTCCGTGCTGACAGCTCAGAGCCTGGAGCCTGCTTTGGATTCTGTGTCTCCCTCTTTCTCTCTGCCCCTCCCCCGCTTGTGCTCTGTCTCTGTCTCTGTCTCTGTCTCTCTCTCTCTCTCAAAAATAAATAAGATTTAAAAAAAAATGTAAATAGCCATCTTCTTTCATAAACATGCCTTGAGAGATTTATTTCCCCAACAGCAAGAACATAATACTAATACAATTTAAGAACTGATGATTGATATTTCTACTTTTATTCTAATTAATTATTAAACTTAATTTTTATCAATGTTTCCCATTTTTAATTGTTATATATATGTTTGTGCTTTTTAATTCTCTTTAAGTTTGCTTTCTTAAAAGTAGTCAATAATTAAACACAATAAATTGATGACATCTTTGAGCATAACATAAATGAACATAAAATACCAAAATTGGTTGCTTAAAAGACTGTTTAGTTTAGAAACAATATTACCATGCTGTAGATAAAATATTTCTGTGGGATAGCTATGCTATTATTATAAATGTCTTTATCTTGTTACATTTTGCTTGTATATCTAGGTATTAGATAATCCGCCAATGCCCGTGTTGTATGAATTTGTAAAAAGTAGCATAAGCTCCCCAAATACATATTGTCATGTATCTGTGCTTAGTGACAATTTATCTTGAAACCATTTCTTTCACTCATAGATTGTTAAGACCGTTTTACTTGAAGAAGATTCTTTTCTGTACTTTGGAATCTCCCATACAAATTAATCAACTGTGATTAACTAAATGATAATGACAGTCTGGTGGACGTCCTGCTTTGTCTTGACTCCAAGAGAAATCTGTAATTAATGAGGACAAACTTTTAACAGTCATTACAAAGATAAGCAGCATATGCTGAAGTGCAGACAGAAAGGCACAGATTTTAGATTTCTCTATGTCTTAATCCTGACAGTCAGATGCTCTACTCTGATCTCAATACTTCTCTCCTGTGAAGCTCCCCATCAAGTCTTTTGTCAGTCTGTCATTCTATTCAACACCTTCTTCTAAGTTTTCTAAAGGTCTGTGTAAGCTCTCTATTGTCTATATTGCTCACCTGAGATTTCTTCTAGACCTGATTTGAGTTCCCATTAATCCCCATTTGTCTTCATTTGCAACAGGCAGAGAAATATACCTCCGAAATACTGAGTCTAAATAAATAGTTTTCTGAGAGATGTTTGCTTGGATATATGATATTTGCAATAGATTTGCTTCTGAATTTATAGAGAAGTATAGTTTGAATTAAAAATAAGGGTACGGATAATATATTTGGTTGACCAACGATATTGATAAATCAACATTTATTTAACATGTGTTATTATACTTGTAACCATAAGTGATTCAAAATATAACTGTTCAATCCTTCCTTGCAGAGCTCATTTTCTAGATAGAAAGAGAATGTATACCTTTACAGAAGCAGCAATTATGTTACCAGTTTATACATATAAGTATCAAATTAACATGTGATGTTTAAGTGCTACAGATCTAAATAAGGATCTACTTATTTTTACTATACATTTTTCCATACATTTTTAATTCATTATTAAATTAACTACTATACATTTTTAATTCATTATTAAATTAACACATATTTATGATTATCACATTACCATTTACAGAGAAATAGAAGACACTTCCAAATTCCAGCCTTTTAAAATTGATTTTGTATTTTATTTTTTACAAATTCCTTAAAAACACTGCCCAGTAGTGTGTAAAATTTCTAAAAATTTAAGTAATGAATGACCAAAACAGAGTTTTTTTTTTAAAATTTTTTTTAACGTTTATTTATTTTTGAGACAGGGAGAGACAGAGCATGAACAGGGGAGGGTCAGAGAGAGGGAGACACAGAATCTGAAACAGGCTCCAGGCTCTGAGCTGTCAGCACAGAGCCCAACGCAGGGCTCGAACTCACGGACCGCGAGATCGTGACCTGAGCCGAAGTCGGCCGCCTAACCGACTGAACCACCCAGGCGCCCCGAAACAAAGCTCTTAAGACAAGAAGAAAGAAAGACCACACAGGAGTGGTGATTTCTAATTGCTGTTCCGGTGTTAAGTTTGATGCTTGCAAATATGCTCCCAGGGACATATAACAATCAGTAACAAAAATCTTGTACAAATAAGATTGGGAATAATAAGAACTAAATTTACTATGTTTTCTTATTTTCATATTAAAAAGTAACTTCAGACTATTGTAGTGATTTAGAGCACTAATTATGCAGCTAGACCACTGAGTTCAAAACTGAGCACGTACTGCCTGTGACTTTGAGTGAATCAGCTAACCTCTCTGTATCATGGTTTCCTCATGTTTAGATGGTGTTAATAATAATGCCAATCTCCTAAGCTTCTTGTGAAGTTTAATGAGTTAATACATGGCAAACACTTAGAAGATTTTGTGGCTGACCATGAATGTTCCATTAGTTCTAACAGTAGTAGTAGCAGTAATAATAATAATAATTAATAATAATAATAATAAAAATAACAATAATATAGCTTTCATAATCTGTGACATTGACAAACATTTGGGAGTATTTATTGTGGCTTGGGTTTAGAAAGTTAAATGGATTACTGTTTTTTTCTGTTAGCATGGTTGGAACTTTTCTAATGCTAAATACATAGTGAATAATGTGGAAAATTTATTTCTTTAGCAAAAGGCCATATTAATTCACAGATTGATTTGACATTCACTTTTCTCACTGGAAGTTATTTCACTGAAGTATGTAGTGAGCATACTATATTTAGTATTAATTCTCAATATTGGTCGTATTAAGGTGTTTCCAATATTGCAAATAATGTTTCAATAAATAACCACTTATATTTGACATATGTAAATATTCTCTATTATTTTCTTTTTAAAAACTCATGGAAAATTGCTATAGAGCACCATTTTTTTTTTTTTACTTTTTGAAAGAAAGAGAATGCACACACCTGAGCAGGGGAGGGGCAGAGGGAGAGAGAAAGAATCTCAAGCAGGCTCCAGGCTCAGCACTGACTCCAACTCAGCCTTGATCCCATGACCCTAGGATCATCACCTGAGACGAAATCAGGAGTCAGATTCTCAACCAACTGAGCCACCCAGGTACTCTGAGCACCATTTTATAATTCATATAGGTTGTTAAATCATCCCCCAGAGACTGTATCATCTTTTATTATTTTCTTACTTTCTTTCCTTCTCCTCCCCCTCCTCCTTCTTCTCCCTCAATTTCTCTTTCAGTTTCCCTTTCTTTCTCTTTCTCGAGAAAAAGAGAGATTGAGAATTAGTCACTGTATAAAAATTGAATGTTTGCCAGATTCTTACTAACTGGAATGTACTTAATCTACCTAGAGTTCAGTTTTGCTCTTATGCAAAAGGGTAAGGATAAAAGCTTTTCTAGAGAGTAACGTGTATGAAAACTACAATCATTATTAGACTGGGAAACTCTTTTAGGGAAATGGTCTGAAAAGTAAAAATACTAGCATATAAAAGATTTAATGATTTTGGGTAAAGGAGAAAATGTTTCTCACAAGAATTTTCCAGAAGCAATGAAAAGTAAACCAAGAACTCTTCCATATTAAAAAGGTTCCAAAAATCCAAAAGTAATTCCTCTGGGCAATACATCACACATAGTATATTGTGACACAAAAATCAATAAGAGAAAAATGAACATAAATTCTTTATGGCTTTAGAAAACTATGTCAAAATTTATATATAGTTTATCACACACAAATTAAAGAATCACCAGCACCTCCAAATGTCTTTCAAAATATCATAATAAATGCACTATAGTTCAGATGCTTAATACATTTTAGAATGACATAATTTACCTTGATATGTGTAACAAAAGTAGTAATTTTTGACAAAGTAGACAATGATGAGGTCATATATCGAATTGAATATAACGGGTAGCCTATGTTATGGACAGTGAAGTACTCAAATACCTAGAAAAGGATTCTCCAATTGACAATGAGAATTGATAAAATGACACTTGGATATAATTTGCCAAGAATTAAATAGAAGTTGAGGTGGAGTCTCATTACATAAAAAAACCATGTGTGTCTTGATAAGCCGTGTAATAAGTCAGTAGTTGGGAGTCTCAGAAAAAAACACTAGAGAACTTGCAGGGGAAAATTCAAGAGATAATACCCGTAACTCTAATGTGTCCAATGTCTTCACCTGGAAATTGAACACAATACATGGAATGACATATGCTCCCAATTTCAGTTTTATTTATTTTGAGCAATATGTAGGTATTAATGTTAGTTATCTCGAGTATACCATGGTTTTCAAAATATAGCAAAAGTGATAAAAGTCTGGTGAATAAAGAAAATGAGCCATGAAAAAGCAAAAATTAAAAAACAACAAATAATAAGATCTATCAGTAAATTGCTCCCCTGCCCCGGATAATATAGCTTTTTTTTTTTTTTTAAATTTTTTTTTTTTCAACGTTTATTTATTTTTGGGACAGAGAGAGACAGAGCATGAACGGGGGAGGGGCAGAGAGAGAGGGAGACACAGAATCGGAAACAGGCTCCAGGCTCCGAGCCATCAGCCCAGAGCCTGACGCGGGGCTCGAACTCCCGGACCGCGAGATCGTGACCTGGCTGAAGCCGGACGCTTAACCGACTGCGCCACCCAGGCGCCCCTATAGCTTTAATTACTGAATGGGAGCAAGTATGTTCATTTATATTTATTTCCAACGCCACAACCACAGGGATATTTTGGAACAATGTTTTTGCATGGAATTTCCAGCTTCTTTATATCTGAAATAGACAGTAAGTGTGTGTGTGTGTGTGTGTGTGTGTGTGAATTTAGATTCCTCCAGGAAAAGAGTGCTACTAAGTTTGAAGAAAAGTTCTGTCAAGGAGAGCAAAATTGTTAACAAAAAGTATGACAAAGGAGAAAAAAGAAAAAAAAAAGGCAGCCATAGGTAAAAATTTCAAAAGAGCTTTATTAGGAAACATGAAGAAACAGGGTTTTAAGAACTGTGGAATAATTTCCAAAGTCCCATTAAAGCCTTAATTAGCCTTTAGGGGATATACTTACTACATACTTACTATAATGATATACTTACTACATTAAGAGTCACTTTGGGGCGCCTGGGTGGCTCAGTCGGTTAAGTGTCGGACTTCGGCTCGGGTCACGATCTCGCAGTTCGTGAGTTCGAGCCCCGTGTCAGGCTCTGTGCTGACGGCTCGGAGCCTGGAGCCTGCTTCGGATCCGGTGTCTCTGTCTCTCTGCCCCACCCCTCCTCTCTCATGCTCTCTCTCTCTCTCAAAAATAAATAGACATTAAAAATAAAGAGTCACCTTAATATCTTAATGAAACTAGTATGTAATCATGGTAACTAAAGGCAGGCCATCGGGGCTTGAATTATATATTCAAGGCAATATTATATATTGCCTTAGAGTAAATAATGAATGAAATACATTTCATTGAAAAAAATCCATGAGATCTATAGGTTATATGAAATATAGCTAGTTATATCAAATTGACAAAATATTCATGTAAAAATACTTAGTGATTTTAGCTTTCAGTGTTGCATAATATTTACTTTGAAAAAGAAGCTCTACATTAGAATTTTGAGGAGGATTTGAATTAAATAGTGATTCACAAATAAGTGGATTTTTTCAAAGATATTCTAAAATGCATTGGGGGAAAATACCCTAAAACATATAGGGATAAGAGAGAAATATTACTTACCCATCTAAGACACATCACTTAATGTTAGCAAACTTTTCACTTTAGAACCCACAAATATGGAATCTGACTAATAAGACTAAATATCTGCTGATTGCTTTGAGGAACCTCTTTGTTTCATCATTATTAATTAATTAATTAATTAATTTAGAGAAAGAGCACAAGAGGGGAGGAGCAGAGGGAGAGGTAGAAAGAAAATCTCAAGCAGGCTCCATGCCGAACACAGAGCCCAACGCGGTGCTCTGTCTTACAACCCTGAGATCATGACCTGAGCCAAAATCCCGAGCCAGACGTTTAACCAACTGAGCCACCTGGGTGACCCAGAGGTACCTATTTTATTGGCCACATAAAGAAAAATGAAAACACTCTATGGTACAGATGAAATGAGTTTGCTTCTGTAATTCTGGGGCATTCTCAACATGTAGCAAACACACAGTAAGTATTTGTTCTTCTAATTAATGTTTTATTATAATAAACATTATATTTTAGAAAAATAGTTTACAGCATGGATTCCTTGAGTTGTCTGTAGTATTCTCTAAGTTAATAATTCTAGTACCTGGTAAGTGAATCAAATTCAACTGATCTCCTTACTACATTACTACAAGCTTCCTTAGAATATATATATATATATATATATATATATATATATATATATACACACACACACACACACACACACACACACACATATATATATATATATGGAGAGAGAGAGAGAGAGAGAGAGAGAGAATATATATATAGTATAGTATACTATATACATATATATATACTAATTTGAAGCCAGGTGTACACTATTTTTTTTTACTCTGAAAATCTGTTGATATATAATGCAACATACACTCTCCATTGTACACTTAGAGTGCATTCCTAACTATCCAAGTGCTTGTTATTAATCTCTGTGATCTTTTTAAAAACCTTTGAAACAAACGTTTAACTAAACAGTCCATATTCCTTAACATTGCAAAGGTAAAAAAATTTAAGTTATAACCCTGATGCAATCACTTTAATTCTCAACCAGTACAAACTAGAGGCTATATATACTTTGTCATTTTTAACTTGAAAGGAAATGATTCATAATAGCTCTTTCAGTTTTTGGAACCTCAGTTTTCTTAAAGCCAAAACCAAATGAATTAAATAGCAATTCATTTTCATGAATATTGAGAGTTTTCAAAAGAATGATCAAGCTATGGATAAGGAAAAGTCTTTAAAATAAACCAGACGATGATCTAGATCTAATTTCTGGGCTTAAAGAGGTTTATGGTAAAGGATTCTGGGTAGGTATCTCACCATCACTGTTCACATTAGAATAAGTCACTTAGAAAGGTATATTTGAGCCACTAAAAATTATGTAATCAGTCCAGGAAACTACTTTAATTTTTTAACTCAATTTCTTTGTCTGTAAGCACTTTAATTAGGACAGATTTTTTTAAATCAATTTCAATAGGTTAAGGAAGCCATTATCTCATTATAAAAGATTAACTACTTTTCTAAAAAGTATACTGTATCACATAATGTGATTATTGAATTGAATGTGGATATCACAGGGATATACACAGTTAATTTGTTGTATCTTTAGTTTTTAACCAGCCTCTTATCTTTATAATGCAATGTCATATTAAATACAACCAGACATTTTTCTAAGCAAGGAATAAGAAAATCAACAGTATTTTGAAAAAAAAAATTAAATCATAGTCTGACTCATTCTCATCAATACCTGTCTGCAATTCAAAATTATTTTAAAAGCAACATACAATTTTGTTGTCTGTATCAATAATTAGGCATTCAATAGAGCTGCTGCTTACTTTTTGTTTCTAAATTTCCAAAATTGAATTAGGAAAACACAAGTGATTTTGCTCTGTTTTGTGTTTGTAAATGTTTGTGGTATTGTAAATATTAAATAGAACATGGGGAAGCTCTTAAAATACTTGCTCTGTTTTTCATACCCTAATAATTTCTTGTGATTCTGTCTTCAGTAGTCTTGCAAACATATGTAAATCTATAATATCAAGGTCAAGAAGAAATACGGTAACTGTATCACATTAGATGAGGAAAATTTATATTCTTTTCATTCTTCATTTAACAACATCTAGTACCCAGAACATGATAGGTGTTAAATTGTGTGGTGAGTCTATAAGCAAAAGAATGAATCAATGAAACATAATTTTTTTCTGATTATTTGAACAAAGTAGTGTTGTATCCTTATTCATTTATGTTTCTGATTATACCTGCTTTATGTGTACATCTTTAATATATGTTAAATACCATCAGTCTTTTTTTCTAAAACACTAAATAGTCAGGATGTGGGTTGTGCTGGGCTTATAAACTATGATATCGCTTAAAAATAAAATCATATCACATCCTGATTTTCCTCACAAGGAGCATGGCCACATCACACAACTATACATCAAGCCATGATGTTGTGTCAGCAAAACCACTTATTTTATTAAAAAGGCACTCAATGTCTTCACAAAAATTGAAACCCTTAAAGGGCAATGGAAAATATAGATTTTTAATATTTTTTGTCTTGAGTAAGAGAAGTGTGAAAAGATTTTATATTTTGTTTCTCTTAACAGATGCTTTGGATTAGCCAATAAAGTAATTAATTTTTTTGAAGCACCTCCGTGTATTTCCACCTTATAAACTACTCTCTGAGGTTAAAAAATATCAACTTCAGTGCATGTCTCATGACTCTAAGGAGTATTTTATGTTCCTTAACTAGACACTGTAGATTCCATGATGTACCATTACAAGTAATGGCTCAATCATGCATTATAGACTTTCAGCTTAATGTCCTCATTCAACACTGGTCTGAGGAAATATCCACTCTGGTTTGATACACTTGTGTTGGCCTTTTCCATGGTTGAGAATTTCTCTCAGTCTGATAGATTCATGGTCATGGACTAGAGTGGGGAATTGCACACTGCCAAACAGTCTTGCTATTTCACTTTAAAACTTCACTAAGTTTTCTCCAACCTCACAGCACAATATATTTCCACTTGATGGATGGTTCTGCCACTCAGACCACATAGAAAAGAAAAAAGTGTGCAAATGCCCTGGGCTATTTCTTAGTCTCCATTGTGATGGGTTTGTATGGTTGCCATGAAACTTCATGTGGCCAGAGGAATTCTGAGGTTGAGTTTGGAATTGAGAGCACAGGGTAGTGCTGTCCTCTGAACCCATAGCTTTGGGTTCCAATCCATCTGTTTCCAGGCCAGCTTGACCAGTGAGATCTGTAGTTTGAGGTGTAGATTTTCTCCTAATGACACTTAATGCTTGATTCCCATCACATCCACCACTTTGTCTATGGTTGGAACTTGCTTGAAAGGAGAGGGGGATTTTACTGAACAGTTACCAAAATAATTACAAATCATTGTCAAATCCCTTTAAAAATGCTGCAAAGGCCAAAAGGTAAGAGCTTCTGGAAAATCTTAAATCCCCTTTATGATCTTCAAGTACTTACATATATTATTATATGCATTGGAATAAATCAACCCTAGAAATGGATCACTGCACAGAGATGCTTCCTTTTGTTTTTTGTTCTTTTTTATTCTTTTTCTGTATCATTTTCTTGCTCACATTTGGAAGTAGGAAATATTTTACATGTGAGACTGTTTTCAAGAAGCCGGACAGGCTATTGACGAAGTGTTAGCTGGTCATTGTGAGGCTAAGTCTTAGAGACTCTCTTATGATGAGTATATATGAAGATGGGGCCAAAAAATCCTATATATTCCAGGTTGAAAAAAATATATAAAATGTGAAAGAAAATTTCTTAAAACAAACTCTGGTGGACCTGAAAATTCTGGGTCTCTTTACTGCTTTTGCATTTTTCTCGGAAAACAGATCAATCACCTGTAATTGTTTATTTCTAATTTGAAGGGAACAAAATCAAGGCCTTTTGAATTCCCATTTTTTTTTAAATTTTTTTTTCAACGTTTATTTATTTTTGGGACAGAGAGAGACAGAGCATGAACGGGGGAGGGGCAGAGAGAGAGGGAGACACAGAATCGGAAACAGGCTCCAGGCTCCGAGCCATCAGCCCAGAGCCTGACGCGGGGCTCGAACTCACGGACCGCGAGATCGTGACCTGGCTGAAGTCGGACGCTTAACCGACTGCGCCACCCAGGCGCCCCTGAATTCCCATTTTTAAGGGTTCATTAGTGGCTTACTTGGAAAACCCATTCAATATTATGTAAAATGAAAAGCACCCTCAAACCTCATTTGATATTGGTGCCAGTATAATTTTTTCTCAAGTACCAAACAATTACATAGGAGTTTGAAAAGTTCTTGCTCCCTAAGAATCACAGTGAAAGTGTTTGAGGGGTAAAATGGGCTGGGATCAAAGCAAGGAGTTCTCAGCAGAGTGGAGACATCATGGGGAGGTGTTTACTCACCATCTTGGAGGTTCTGTTTAAGGTCCCAAATAGCATTTGAATATCTCAATGGGTCAAGTGATTGTGAGGTTCTGGGTATGAGAAAATTCTTTAGAACAAGTACTGTTGCTACATCAGTGAATCACTGGTTGTAATAAGGACTGGATTCCAAATGTAGCACATGATGTAAACCTCTGCTTTTCAGTGTCAGGGCACCAGAAGCTTGTCTGAGCACTGATGGTTATATGTTTTAATCTTGGATCTATCCATAATGCACCCGACACACATCCTCCCATAACATTTTATCTACTTCCATACAATGTGATTTTACATATATTCCTTTCTCATTTTAAAATTTGCACTTTTGAAATAACATCTGGTTGTAAGTATGGCATATTGAATTTATCCATATCAAGTCTAAAATTAGATTTAGAATATTTACACGTTGACTGTTTTATGATTTATCTGTAATTTTATATAATACCAAAAATATTTAAGTACCAATATTTGCATACCAATAAACTGCCAAGGATATTTTGCCTCTATCTGTGTACCATTTCTCTATTATTTCCCTAAAATTAGTTTATTAGATGATAATAATATGACACAAATTTTCAAGTATTCATTTTAAGATATATGCATCATAATACATGATAGAGTTACTTCTTTAATTGAAACTTACAAAGATCCTTTCTTAAACTACTCATATTTCTTGTTTTTTGTGATTCTACACTCTCTTGGTTCTCATTCAGTTTCTTTTTTTTTTCTTACCATTCTTTTCTATTTCAATTTTCTCTTCCTGACCCAAAATATATTATAGAAAAAGTTTAGTTCTGAACCCAGATCTACACTTTGTATCCTGTAATTCAAAAACCTCATTCACTCTGATGGCTTTGTCTTACTGCTTCAGATTTATATGTCTATATCTGGCCTCTCTCCTGAGTTCCATTAGCTCAGCCTGCTTGGGGGATGTCTCCATTTGGATGCCCTTCTGTCAATTTAAATCCGTCTTTGTTCTCAAAGCTGTTGTTCTTCTGGACTTTTCAATTTTCAGTTTTGAAATGATTATTTTCCCATCTCTCAAGTTTAAATTTCTCTGGCCATCCTTGACTCTTTCTACTTCGTAGTTTTACGTTCACGTATCTACTTACCATCCTTTCTGAGACTAGTCCCATGTAGGGTCCTCATAACCTTGCCTCTGCTTATTCCATTATTCTTCGAAAGGCCTTCTTGTCCCTTTCTCTTGCAAAGAAATTTCAGAAACATATTACTAACGGATGGTGCTTTTGTGCACTTAGGTCTCTAAGCTCCTACTACCAAACATTCAAGAATGGCTTTGTAAATGTTTGATATCTATTGGGCTTGGTGTCAGTTGAGAGTTTGTCTTCTCAGAGCTCTGCCAATTTCCAATTCCAAGGAATTCTCAAGGAATTCTTGAGACTCCTTTGTTCATCTGAAAGTTGATAACAAACCTCTATAAAAGATTAACAAACAACTTTCCTAATACTTTCTCCTTCATTCTAGCAAATTAACTTTGATCTGTACTCTCTGAAGGGATCAATGGGGGTCCATTTAATCTTTGCAATCCATGATTAAGTTATTTTCTTTTTTAAACAAATATTCTTTATCGTACAATGATATGCATGAGGATAAACAACAGTAAATAAAGAACAGGTCCTTTTTCTATGTTCTTCAAACTCTCTTTGCTTGGCATTGTATACTTCTTATCCTACCATAAGATCTTTCTTATTCTCTTCAGAATAAAATTTCTTTCAATCGATTTATTTTTTATGTCACTACAGTCTGAAGTCAGTCCCCTCCAGTTTACTGAATTTATTTACTCGTATATCATCAGTAACCGTTAAAACTGACGTCATGTTCTAAAATAAACCTTGATTAATACTCATGTTCAAATTATGTTCACATCTATTACTCATTTTATTCTGAATACAATACTGAATATATAAAATGATAAAATACTATTCTACCCATTTTACATACGGAGAATATGAGCAATAAGATTTCTTTTTTCTCTGGTATTTTTACCATTCTTATTCTTGTGTTTCGGTCTATGTGTGTACATTTGTGGATGTACACAACGATCTGCTAATTGCTATAAAATTTTGACTCTTATAACGATGATTTTTTTCCAACCGCCTGACCAAATAAACTTTTTTTTCCTTTTACCCAGAAAAAAAGCACAATAACTACAAAAGATTTTTCATCTCAAGACACTGTTTTTTTTCTTCTGTGATTGAGAAAAGGTTTAATCTCAGCACCTTGAATATCAGATATGTAAATTAAACTTATTCATATTATTTTTAAAATATACATTTGAAATTCATGCTGAATTAAGAGATGAAAATTAAAATGCTGTGGATTAGCTGACAAAGATAACCTTAGTTAAAGACACAATGTGTGACTTTCTGTCCCACTGAAATTAAACAATTCAAAACTCACTTCTAAATTAAATGTTAATTCTGTGTTGTCAAAGAAAGATAATAATTCTGTGAAAGCTTGATATCACAAATATTTAAGAACTCTAGCAGCAATTACAAGATCTGTGAAAAAACGATAAAAAAAGAGTATTTTTTTGAAAACTTCAATGGGCATAAACATATTTGTTTTGAAATAATCTCTGTCACTTCAGACTGACTGGCTTACAAACAACAGAAATGTATTTCTCACAGATACGGAAAATAGAAGTCCAAGATGGGGACTTGGATGCATGATTACATTCTTGTGAGAGCCCTCTTCTGGTTTTCAGCTTGCCGGCTTCTCACTGTATCTTCTCCTGGCTAGAGAGGCAAAGCAAGTTCTTTCATGACTAATAAAGATGCTAATTGCATTCATGGGGGCTTCTGCTAATTGCATTCATGGGGGCTTCATTTTCATGACTTTACCTAATCCTAATTCCTACCACTATCACGTTGGGGAATAACATAGGAGTTTGGGGAGGCCACAAACATGCAGTCAGGAACAATCACTACAGAGTTGGTCTTCCTACTTTGTTTAGCTGATGATTAGATATTTAAAAAGTTTTAGAGCCCCTGGGTGGCTCAGTCGGTTGAGCGTCCGACTTCGGCTCAGGTCATGATCATACAGTTTGTGGGTTCAAGCCCCGCATCAGGCTCTGTGCTGACCACTTGCTCAGAGCCTGGAGGCTGCTTCAGATTCTGTGTCTCCTTCTCTCTCTGCCCCTCCCCCACTCATGCTTTCTCTGTTTCTCAACAATAAATAAGTGTAAAAAAAAATTTAAAAAGTTTAGTAAGCATTGGCTGTGATTGTCAAATGGACAACATGTGTGTATTTTCTCTGCCAACTCTCCTTTTTGGGAAATGTCCTTCAATCCCATACATAAACCCTGTTTTATCTCCTCCTTTCTCTTAGAAATGAATAAAGTGAGTTGTCTTTTTCATGTCATTGAGAATCAAAACATTCATTGTTTAGTTGAGACATATTTGAGTAATGTTCAAACTTGGAAAGACATTTAAAAGGTAATAAACCCATTCAAATAAATATAAAGCTATTGCATAGAATGGCAGGAGTATGATAGATGATGTTACCTGGAGCCTCGAACCACGCATCCTCTCAAGTGATAGTGATAGCTACATACCTCACTACCTACTTGGATGGGAGTTTTCCTTGGAATGTTTCGTCATAAGTATGAATACAACTATATCTTGTCAGTCATTTGAGTCAGGAATTGTGCATTCTTTGTCAAATGAGTGTCTTGAAAACACCTTACTCAGTGAATCTTATTTGTATTCTAAAGAGAAAATCAAATTGAATGCTGTCTGTGTAGAAAGGTTTTGCAGACACCCTTTGCCGATTTTGATGTACCAGATCAACATTTGCAACCTCAGTCTCCTTTCGGTTTCTGGGTGGTCGCTTAATGCACACATGTAGAAGACTGGTCATCTCTTTTCCATTTTCCATCTGTTTGCTGCCCTGTGTATTCTTGTGCATTCCTGGATCCCATTTCAATGTGTTTGTGTATATGTGGAAGATTACCTCAACATACAACAAGCAACCCTCAGAGACCAACTGGGTGTCCAAGAATCCAACTCAATTCTGACATTACTAGATTCCACAGGGAGAGGGCCCAGTCCTACAAGGCTGCCCATCTTACCTCCACCCATCAGATGCCAGTTGCAAGTCCAGATTGTCCCCTGTGTTTCTGACCAACTGGTTATACACATCGAGGATTCCTATGAGTCTGTCCTTGGGTTTGATTAAGTTGCTAGAGGAGTTTACATAACTCAGAGAATTTTACTTACTACACCACTTTTATATATATATATAATATATATATATATTTATATATATAAAGGCTATAACTCAGGAACAGCCAGATGAAAGAGATGCAAGGTATGGAGAAAGGACTTGGTGCTTTAGTGCCGTCTCTCAGTCACCACTCTCTGGGAATCTCTATGTGTGTTCACCAACCTGGAAGCTCTCTGAACTACATCATTTTGGGTTCCAGAGCCTTCGTTACACAGGCATGATTAATTAAATCATTGGCCATTGGCAAGTGATTCAACCTGCAATCCCTCACCCATCCCAGGATGTCAAGTGGCTGGTGGAAAGTTCCAAGCCTCTAATCCCAAGGTTATGGTTAGCCCCCATCCTGAGACAGAGTCCAAAAGTTATCTCTTTAACATAACAAAAGACACCTTTATTGCTCTCATCACTTAGGAAATTCCAAAGATTTTAGGAGCTCTATGCCAGAAAAGAGCAGAAGGCCAATCCTAATATCACACATATGGACATGTTTAAAGCTAATGGTGTTATCCTTTAACAAGCATGAAAGACCAAGTAATAGCTCTACATTGAACACTGTTAAACTAGTGAGTCATCGGCTTCCACTGCCTCTGTCTATATATTTACCGGAGACAAATCATCACTTATTTAAGTTGCTGTTAATTGCTGTTTAAAAATATTTGCAGGGGTGGCTCAGTCAGTTAAATGTCTGACTTCGGCTCAGGTCATGATCTCACGGTTTGTGGGTTTGAGCCCCGCATCGGGCTCTGTGCTGACCGCTCAGAGCCTGGAGCCCGTTTCGGATTCTGTGTCTCCCTCTCTCTCTGCCCCTCCCATGTTCATGCTCTGTCTCTCTCTGTCTCAAAAATAAATAAACGTTAAAAATTTTTTTTAATAAATAAATAAAACATTTAAAAATAAAAATATTTGCAGCAATAAACATTCATAGCAGATATTGAAGTGTGCTACTGTATATAGAAAATTGTTTTCGTTTTCCATCAAAAATAACGTATGGGTTCAGCTAAAAATATTATAAGAGATAATATAGACATAGCAGATAATTAATTTTAGATCTACAGCAGTCACATATTTTGTGACGTGTATTCCTTATAAAGAAAATATATAATTAATTGTACATATTTGTATTTACCAATAAAATTAACTGTAAAGTAAGATAATATTAGCCATGGTGAGGTTGGAGTTACTGTTTTTGTTTAACATTTGGATTTTTTCCTTAAAAAAAAACTCAGAAAATAAGAATTCAACCTTTCTGTATATTCTCACTCAAAATATCATATAAGGGGGGCATAATTCTGGTAAGCTATACCTAGGTAACCTAGTGACATATGACTAGCTATTCATAGTCTAAACTTCATACAAAGGTACAGTCATCGTAGAGAATTTAGGGACATACTAGATAAAGGCATCACCTCTCATTTGCTGTAATTGGTTTTATTTGATATGACAGCAAAGACAAATCATTCATGATTGACAGACTGGGAAATATAGCATTTACTTTAAACATCAGAAAGGGAATATAATAAACCTGGCATGGGGAAACTGAAAGAGGAAAATTCTGTGATTTTTCTTTACAAGATACAAAAAAATAATAATAAAACAAGCTGAACTCCAATAAATAACAATAAGGTAGTTTAGAAATATAAAGATAATGTCAATATAAACTTTTGTTGAAAAAGAAGTTTGAGAGTCATGGATTTTTTTCCCAAATATATGGAAAAATTTTGTAACTAGAGATTTCTTTGTTACCATTAATAATGATACATTTGTAATTTATGAGCACATCTTCAAATGGATAGAGTTTAACAAAAGAAAATGGACATGTGGACACACATCTCCAGAGAATATTTACAAAGACTTAACTGAAAATATAAGTTCACTGATTTCACTGTTAAGCATTCATTTAGAAAATGTGTAGAGTATGTGAATACTTGAATTTATAAACTGTTGAAAACATGTGACAGTTACTGGTATTGTATGATTTTAATAAAGAGCTGTGGAATGACTGCTTCTTTCTCCCAAATACAAAGTAAAAGTTTGATAAAACAGAAAAAAATAAAACAAACAAACAAACAAACAAAGAACCCCCAAAACATTTGAAGGCATTGGACAGCAAGGATCAGCAATGTCCCCTTGGGGCATTTGCCAATTCATTATTGGCAATTGTATGGGTCTGAGGAGACAAAGGTTAAGAGTCTGAAGCCGCCAAGTAGTTGAGAAACGCTGAGATATCTAGAAAAAGACAATCTCAGGGAAGTGAGCCCCAAATTCCATACATAATTTACTCCCGGGCTACTCCGTGGATGCAAAGATGTGAGACTCCTAGGAATCAAACACAAAAGAACAGAAAAGAATCTAAAGAAAAACATAGTAGAGACAGCAGCAGGTATATAATACAGGGAAGGCAGAGATTGGAGATCATGATAAATACTAATGGAGTGAAGCTCTACTGAAGGGCTTCAACTGAGAACACAGACGGTTCAAACCGCTGGAGTAAGGGCACAACTGAAATAGCCTTTAAAATACTTGTATAATTTTTTATGCATGATGTCCAGTATTCAGTGAAAATTTTTGTGCAAAGCAAGTAGAGAAACACAGAAAAAGTAAATCACAGACATAGGGGACACAGATAAGATTTCTAACATGTATTAACTTGAGTTTAAAAAGGATAGAGAAGATGATAGAAGCAATATTTTAAGAGTGCTAACGGATAATTTTCTAAGACTGATAAAAGATATTAAGCTAAAAGCAAGGTTAAAAATAACTCCCCGGGACAAGAACAACAACAGCAAAGACATAAATCTTAGAAAATGAGAGGGGAACCTTCAAAAAAAAAGAAAAGAAAAAGAAAAACATTTTTAAAAAGACAGAGATACAAGGGCACCTGGGTGGCTCCATCGATTAAACGGCTGACTTCCGCTCAGGTCATGATCTCACAGTCCATGGGTTCGAGCCCCGCATCAGGCTCTGTGATGACAGCTTAGAGCCTGGAGCCTGCTTCCAATTCTCTGTCTCCCTCTCTTTCTGCCTCTCTCCCACTCATGCTCTATCTCTCTCACTCTCAAAAATAAATAAACATAAAAAAAGACAGAAGTACAATCCAGATTACTCTTAAGGGATCAGTGATAAGGTAGTCAAGTTCTCAAGAGGAATGATAAAACTTTGTTGATGAGAGAAGACAGTAGAATGACATTCTTAAAGTGCTGAAATACAATAGCTTCTAGGCCATAATTTTATACCCACTAATATATCTTTCAAAAATGAATTCAAAATTGATACATATTCATAATGGAAATTTGTGAGATTCACTTGTCCACATTGTTATACTGAGAGAAATACTACAGAGAATTCTTTGGGTTGAAAATACATCATCACAGATGGAATCATGGAGCAAGAAAAAATAAAATATTATAAGGGTAAATACATGGATAAATGTAAATGAGTATTAACTAGTAATATATGGGGGTGCTAAATATATGTAGAATTATAATACATTAAAATAATAGTAAAAAATGAAATCAAATGAGATACCACCTCACACCCATTAGGTATCTATTACTGAAGGAAAGAGGGGTGCCTGGGTGGCTCAGTTGGTTGAGCATCTGACTTTGGCTCAGGTCATGATCTTGTGGTTTATAAGTTCAAGACCTGCATTGGGCTCTGTGCTGACAGCTCAGAGCCTGGAGCCTGCTTCGGATTCTGTGTCTTCCTCTCTCTCTCTCTCTGTCCCTCCCCCACTTTTGCATGCTCTCTCTCTCTCTCTTTCAGAAATAATAAATGAATAAACTTAAAAGAAGGAAAGAAGGAAAGAAAGAGAAATAACTAGAAAACAAAATAAACAGTACATTAAACCCAAATATCATATTTACATTATATATAAATGGAATAAACTTGTGATTAAAATACAATTATCAGATGATACATAAACAAAAGACAACAGTATCATATAAGAAAGGATGATATCAAAGTGATAAAAAAGAGATATAGTTACACAAACACTAACAAACAGATAAATATGTTACTTTTTTAACAACAGAAAATGTATGTTAAGATATTTTAAGAGACCTAGAGAGGGATTTATCACAGTAGTCATAAATCTAAGTTCAAGAGAGCATGACAATGTAAAAAGAGCTCGTCCAGGTCTCCCATGTTGTGGAAACCTGACACCCTAGCTGCTCTGCCTCAGGGCTCAAACCATGGAAATGCTCAGATCTGGACCACACTAAACACTATCGGCCAAGTGGACCAGACACCAGCAGGTGGTTAATAGCAGCAGAGCAGAGCCTCAATGGGTGGCAGGTGTGTGAACCACTATAAGTATCCTGGCCCTATATCTATCTATATATATATAGATATAGGGCCAGGATACTTATAGGAACCCTATATATACATATATATACATATATATGTCCTGGCCCTATATGTGTGTATAGTTCTATATACAGACTATATATATATATATATATATATATATATATATATCTCAGAACTATATATATATATATATATATATATATATATATATATATATCAGAACTATATATATATAGAAATATATATATTATATAATAATACATAATATACTATATATTATAATATATATATAACTATATATATAACTATATATAGTTCTTGGCCCACTAGACTTTGATATTGGAGGAGAGAAATGGTAGAACAAGGACCACATACTGCCCACTACCTTTTGGGATGATTTATTGGCCACTTATGGAAATCCTGTGCATGTAACATGAAAATGTTCCTGTCAAGTTCCCTCTATCTTTTAAAGTTCCCCGATCTTTTAAAAGGATACTTATATTGCAACATCTATGCCGTAGATGTAAAGGTGTTGCTGACATATGATAAAATAGAGTTATAAAATCACAGGTCTTCTAAATGCCCTCAACAACAAAACAGCATGGAAAAGAAATGTCTCTGGGAATAACATTTAGATAGTGGAGCTGTTGGACCACCTCTAGAAATGAATCAGAAACCACACATCCAATATACTCATTTTTTGGAGGTGGAGAGAAAGCACAAGAAAGAGAAGAAGGTGCTATGCTAGATAGGCAATATTTAGAAGATATTTCATATGACAACCAATGTTTTGTGTGTACATTTATTTCTTGCTTCTGTATATATTGACAATGCTACATCCTAAGTGCCCAAAGAATTTTAAAAGTAGAGGTAATAATATGACCTCTCTATAAATCTCTCTCTCTTTCTTTCTTTCTCTCTCTCTCTCTCTCTTTAGTTTAGTTTATTAGGAGGGACTATTTTTAGGGAATGACCTGTGTTAATTCTCCTCTCGGAGCCAGACTCATTTCTGTACTTAGTCATGGGATAGTGAAGGAGGAAGTGGAGAATGAGTGTAAGGCAAGGCTTTCTATATGCATTTTTAAAAATAAAGTGCTTGCATTTATTGTGACAAAGTTCATTCTTTATTTTGCAACTTTTAAGCTTTTTAAGTATCTTGAGTTAATAGCATGTGCTGAAATGTAGAGCTAGTAAATAAACCAACTTGTAATTAATTAATTTTTAATTAATAGAAAAAAATGACCTTGGATATAGCATTTTTGAATTACTTCTGAGTAGTATACATCAAGACTTGTTCACTGAGTTTCCAGAAGAGGGAGAAAAAGAAGTGCAAGAGAGAGAGTCCATGCTGACCTGTTCATATTTACTTTTTGATTTTAACCATAGTTGTACGTGGCTTTATGATATGAATACATTGTTCAATAATTCACCTGAAACATATTTTTGCTAATACTTAATTACATATATTTGATAGTGAATTCTCTGGGAAGCTTTATACTTATTGCATTCTAGTTCTTTATGAGCCGTTTAAAATTGAGCATTATTATAGGCAGTATTTTATTACAACTCTGCCAATATTCTTGTCCAGAGACTTGTTGCTGTTCCAAGATATTTTTTTTCCCATAAAAGGCATCATGACATCTTTTCCTGATTGTGTTGATGTACCATAATTTTAGTTATCAGAATACTCATGGGTTTCAGAGTTTAAATAGGTAAATATTTTTGATGTATGGAAAAGGAATGATATACTTTCCCATCTTAACCACATAAAAATGAATGCTCAGTTAGTGGTGTCTCTATACATACAAGGACTTAGCCAGATAAACTGTTATGATAATAGATTATTTTTTCTTGTTTGTCCCTACAATGCACATATTAACTTCTGTGGAAGATCTTTTTTAAAAAAATTCGTTGTTTATATTGAGAGAGACAGAGTCAGCACGAGTTGGGGAGGGACAGAGAGAAAGAGAGACAGAGAATTCCAAGTAGGCTCTACAAGATCAGCACTGAGCCCAGTGCAGGGCTCGAACTCACAAAAGCATGAGATCAGGACCTGAGCTGAAACCAAGAGTCAGTTGTGTAACAGACTAAGCCACCCAGGCACCCCATATTAACTTAAATTTTTTTAATGTTTATTCATTTTTGAGAGAGAGAGAAACAGAGCACAAGTGGGGGAAGGGAAGAGAGAGAGAGGCCAATACAGAATCTGAAGCAGGCTCCAGGCTCTGAGCTGTCAGCCAGAGCCTGATGCAGGACTCGAACTCACGAGCTGTGAGACCATGACCTGAACTGAAGTCAGACGCAACTGACTGAACCACCCAGGTGCCTCTGTTTATTTTAGTTTTCAGAGAGAGAGAGAGAGAGAGAGAGAGAGAGAGAGAGAGAGAGGAAGCAGGGGAGGGGCAGAGAGAGAGGGAGACACAGAATCCGAAGCAGGCTCCACTGATGCGGGTTTCAAACTTATGAACCATGAAATTATGACCTGAGCTTAAGTCAGACGCTTCACTGACTGAGCCATCCAGGCACCCCAATATTAACTTTTTAAAGTTTGAAATAAAGTTATAAAAATAAAAGGTTTATCAAAATTCTGTAACATTCCTTAATTTATATAAACTCCATAATGTAACCTTGAAATGCACAAAGAAGTGGGGCACCTGGGTGGCTCAGTAGGTTAAGCCTCTGACTTCAGCTCAGGTCATGGTCTCACTGCTCGTAGGTTCAAGCCCCACGTCAGGCTCTGTGCTGACAGCTCAGAGCCCGGAGCCTGCCTCAGATTCTGTGTCTCCCTCTCTCTCTGTTCCTCCCCCACTCATGCTCTGTCTCTGTCTCTCAAAAATAAATAAATGTTAAAAAAATTTTTTTAAAACAATGTACAAAGAAGAACCTAAAAAGTAAGAGGAGAAATAGACAAATCCCTAAATGTCACTGAAAATGAAATGCAGGACACCTTTCTGAGTATATGCAAGACAGTAGACAAATATAGCCAATAGCAATGGAGTCAGTAGGCGGAATAAAGAAGATCGCCCTTACTGGCTTGGTGGACACTATTCAATCTGTTGAGGGCCTAAACAGAGCAAAATGACAAAGAAAGAACACATTTTCTCTCTCTACTTGAACTGAGATATCCCTCTTCTGCCCTCACACTTTAGCACTTCTGGTTCTTGCGTCTTGAACTGGCTTTCCAGGTTCTCCAATTGCAAGCAGTAGATCATGAGACTTCTCAGCTTCCATTGTCACATGAGCCATCCCTGGTAATAAATTTCTCTTATATGTGTTTGTGTGGAGAACCCTAATGCACATCCCATTAACAGACGCATTTTGCTTTCAGACTCAGCTGTACCCTCCCCATTTGTAAAATTTATTATTATTATTATTATTATTATTATTATTATTATTATTATTTTGGCTTACATCTGTCACTTCTACGTCTTATTTCTTAAATTTGTTCAAAAGACCAGTGTGGACAACTATGCTCACAGTGACTCATAACATAGGAAGTAGAATTTGCAGACTACATGACCATATTTGCAGGACCTCATGTACATGCCTTGGTCTTTGAGGTGCAGTCAAGTGTTTAGACTTTGGTGGTTTGTGAAGAATTATGCTATGTCAGGCAGGACCTTACCTTGGTGAAGTTGCCTTGTTACTGCTCAAACCTTACAATAGGTCTTCAGCCTTATTAGGGTACACAATATTTAGACTTTGGCTGGAGGACAGCAGCTTGTGGCAATCCGATCGTTGTTACCAGCATCAGTCATCAGGAGTAGTATATCTCCATCCAGTCCCTTCCTTTATATCTGGAACATATCCCCCCTCCACTCATAGGTAATAGAAGAAGGAAATGAGAGTAGTAGATGGTAAAATATCAGAGAAGTCAAAGTAATGCAGAAATAATGGGTTTGAGGTTGAAAGTCAAGAAGAGAATGATGTGTCTACTTGAATTATGTGTACCCTACTGTTTTGATCACTACAGCTTTATAGTATGCCTTGAAATATGGAATTGTAATACCTCCAACTTTGTTCTTCTTCCTCAGAATAGTTTTGTCTATTTGTGGTCTTTTGAGGTTCATATAAATTTTAGTATTGTTTGTTCTAGTTTTGCAAAAAAAAAGTGTTCGTATTTTGATAGGAATTGCATTGACTTTGCAGATTGCCTTGGTTAGTATGGACATTTTGATTATATTAATTCTTCAACCCATGAACATGGAATGTCTTCCCATTTGTTTGTGTCAACTTCAATTTCTTTTATCAGTGTTTTATAATATTCACAGTATAGGTCTTTCATTTCTTTGGTTAAGTTTATTTTTAGGTATTGTATTCTTTTTGGTGCAGTTGTAAATGGAGTTGATTTCTCTCTCATGTTCTTATAAACTTCATTGTTAGTGTACAGAAACACTACTGATTTCTAGGCATTTTGTATCCATCTACTCTACTGAATATGTGTATTACTCTTTTTTTTTTATTTTTTTTCAACGTTTTAATTTATTTTTGGGACAGAGAGAGACAGAGCATGAACAGGGGAGGGGCAGAGAGAGAGGGAGACACAGAATCGGAAACAGGCTCCAGGCTCTGAGCCATCAGCCCAGAGCCTGACGCGGGGCTCGAACTCCCGGACCGCGAGATCGTGACCTGGCTGAAGTCAGACGCGTAACCGACTGCGCCACCCAGGCGCTCCTGTTTATTACTCTTAAGTTGTTTTTTTTTTTTTTTTTTTTTTTTTTTTGGTGGAATCTTTAGGATTTTCTAGGTATAATATGCTGTCTGTAAATAGTGACAGTCTAACTTATTTACCAATATGGATGCCTCTTATTTCTTTTTCTTGTCTGCAAAATGGGTGAAGGGGACAGGGAGACATAGGCTTCCAGTTATGGAATGAGGAAGTAATGGGAATAAAAAAAAAGCAGAGCATAGTGAATATAGTCCCTGAGATTGTAGTAACTGTGTAATGGGAGAGATGGTAGTGGTGCTTCACTGGTGGTGAACACAGCATAACGTGTAAATGTATCAAATTTGTCAAATCATGATGTTGTAAACCTGAAAATAAGTAACATTGTGTGTCAACTATACTCAAGTTAAAAAACATAACAAAAAAAGAAGAGGACAATGAATAAAATGAGAAGTAAAAATGAAGGATGAAAAAAATGAAGTATCTAACATTAAATATCTTATGAGGGGGCATCTGGGTGGCTCAGTCAGTTAAGCAGCAAACACTTGATCTCGGCTCAGGCCATGATCTCACCATCGTGAGATCGAGCCCCCGACATGGGGCTTTGCCCTGAACATGGAGTCTGCTTGGGATTCTTGCTCTCCCTCTCCCTCTCTCTCTGCCCCTCCCTTGCACATGTATGCTCTCTCGCTCTCTCTCACCTCAAAATAAATAAACATTAAAAAATAAATATCTTATGAGTATCAGGTGTACTCATAGTATCAGCTATGAGTATCCTTGCTATAAGGCTGCCATGCTAACCTCCAAATGATTTCATAGGAAAACGTGAACCAAATAATTTACTCACAAACACAGCAGTATGAAATAGGGACACAAGCAGAGATACAACACTTCTACCTGTTTGAAAAACATGGGGTTTATATTTCTCAAATGTGCTTTTCTTGGAAATGAATTGGCATCAAGATTTTTCTATCGCTTGTGATGTAGACTTTTCATCTTCTACAAGCCTATGTTTTTCATTATTATGAAAATAGATCTTTGCCATAATATGTTATGCTATTCTTAACATGTTGCTGTTGATGATTCCCTTTTCCACCCTTTTGTTCCCCTCAACCTTAGTTAGACCTAAAGTTAGAATAGAGACAGAGCAGCAACTTCTACAAAATACTGTTTTACTTTTGTAGTAACAAATGTGAGTTAGTTTGATGCAGTGGGGAAACTTTGAGGCAGGTGTAGACTGCTGTTTAATATTTTAACAATGCTTTAAATTCTGATCTTTTATTTTATTCCTGGGGAGGGTTGTGGAAATAAGAAACTGTACATTTGGATGGTAACTTTGAAATCTTAAATTCCATTTTTAAATATATAATTCAATCAGAATCTTGTATATCATCTTTCTACCTTTTATAAGGGGTACACCTTGGAGTCACACTCAGTATTAAAATATACATTGTGACAAAATTTAAACCAATAGATACAAAAAGTACAAGGTGGAGGTTTTGCAATTTGACTTTGATTTCATGATTATCTCCTTGTATCTTAAGACAGTGCACTGTGGATTTTCCAGTGGAGAATTGATGTGAAAGGTCAAACTGGAAACTGCGCTGATAATATTCCTTCTGCAAGAATGAAACCCACATATATGTATTACCGTCTGTGCATTTATAGTCTGTCTAGGAAAGGTGTTTGAGAAGAGACTTTTAGGAGGAAAAAAAGATAAGTGCCACCTTCATCAGAAGCCTGAGAACCTCTAGTAAGTGATTAAATCGCAACATCGAGAAGTCTTGAACAAATCAGTGAATCTTATCAGGTATATGTGTGTGAGGGCTTCTTGTAATTGTTTTAATAAGACCACGTGTCTTAAATTTATGAGATGGTCATGCTGCTGATAATGACAATGATTCTGTAACATTTAATATGTTCCAGCCACTGTTATAATCAGTTAACAGATTTAATCTTTAAAAGTCCCCTTCTTTTAAACACAAATAATGAGAGGCAGAGAAGTTCGGAAATGTGTCCGAAGTTACAAGACTAGGACATTTTGTGTCCTGGTTTTGAGTCTAGTAAATATCCTATTTACCTCTCATGTTCTGATAAATGAGGATCCACAGTAAGAACGCACAGTCAGTGCTTTCTATGTAAAATTTATCTGTTCTAGTTCAGTGGGTTACTCGTATTTTTTTCAGTTTTAACTTTTTCTGACCCACATATTTTAAGCTATCTATTGAGAAATCATGAACCAATATAGTTAACTTAAAGCTGTGAATATATGAATATTTCAGTATGAAATTATAGGAGGAAGAACTTAATGGGGCTTAGCAGACATCACATGTGGGTTTGGCAGAAACTCAGAAGAGGACATTCTAGATATATGGTAATCATTTACATATTAAACTATTGACATTGGAAGAGAATTGAAAGCCTTGAGTCAGCTCCACATTGAAGGTACAGATGGATATTAGATACCATCGTTAAGGTGGAGTTGATGTATAAACAAAAAATAATGTTGAAGATCAGCCTTTACATGTATCATAAATTCTTCAGAAATGTCAAAATCTGATCTTCTCCAATTGAGCAAAACTTGTTGTAGCAAGGAGATACCAAATGTCTTCTTTCAAAAAGTAGAATTTGGGCTGCATGTTCTGTCTGCCTAGTAAGGAATAACATGAGATGCGTTATCTGGGCCAAATAGAACTCTCAGGCTCTTAGCTGTTTGAATCAGTCACCACTGGGTTTGGAGTGAATTAAATATCTTCTTGAACGGGGATCTCTTCCATCTGGTCTTTTTTCCAACTGTTTATGATTAATAAGGTTCAGGAACCAATGATTGTGGCCTGAATAGAACAGTGAATGGAGCATAAGCAGGTCTAAATAGGAGACTATGACCCAGATAACATTAACATGCTGACATTGCATGTTGGTTTATTGCTTAAAATTTTTTTTGACACATCCAGGATATTGTGAGACACCACCTGTACTATACAGATGCCCTGTAGGCATACTGAGAAAAAAATGTGTGAATATATACAGGAGACTGTTTTGCTTTCTTATTAACCATCCAGGAATTTTGTAAAAATGTTATAATCAGCAGTATGACAAATGGGCTGATTTAATTTTTAGTTAAAATAATAATGATAGCATATTGTACACAGAAGAGAAAGAGAATAAAATTTTTAAAAATACCTCTATGACCACAGACTAAATATTACAGATGTTAACATGCTTTGTGTTTGAATTAGTGTTTTTAATGAGAAGTTTACAGATTTAATGGAGCATTGTTTTCTTCCACTCTCTCTTTCCCTCCCAAGAGATAATCATAACCTTTAAATGTAAGGTTAAGTGTATCCTTTAAATGTATCCTTGGGGTGCCTGGGTGGCTCAGTCAGTTAAGCGTCGGACTTCGACTCAGGTCATGATCTCACAGTTTGTGAGTTCGAGCCCTGCATCAGGCCCTGTGCTGACAGCTCAGAGCCTGGAGCCTGCTTCAGATTCTGTGTCTCCCTCTCTCTTTGCCCTTCCTCTGCTCATGCTCTGTCTCTCTGTTTCTCAAAAATAAATAAACATTAAAAATTTTTTTAAGAATGTATATATATCTTCATGTGTATATTTGTTCTATGATTTTCTTTTGTTACATTGCAAGTGATATTGAACATCTTTTCTTATGTTTATTGCCTATTTAAGTTTCCTTTCCTTTGAGTTAACTGCTCATTTCTCTTTTATTGTGTTGCCTAAATTTACTTATGGGTTTAGAGTGTTTTTTCTATATCCTACATACCAATCCTTGGTCACCAAATGCTTGCAAATGTAGTTTTGCACTCTGTAACTAATCTTTTAACTTTGTAGAATATTGTTTTATAACACACAATTTTATAAAGTGTGCGTTTTATTCAAATCTATTTTGATTTTCCATTCTTGTTTGAGTTGTTTGTAACATGTTATTATTCAACTGCAACACGATAACCAGATTATCCTGTACTCATTCTAAACGTTGTGTTCTTTGTATTTAGGTCCTTTTACCCATGTGAACTGCATTTTTGTTCATGGTGTATATAGAAATATAACCCTTCTGAGTATATGACTATGTACACACACACACATACACTTTTCCTCAATGGAGAGAACCTGTACTAGGACCACACTTTGACTAGCCCATTTCTTCTCCACTGATTTTTAGAGCCACTTCTATTGCAAAGCAATATTCATACAATCATATGTTGATAATGTAGACCTCTAGTTAATTCCAATTTCGACATGTTTCCCTTGGATACAACAAAGGAGTAAGTAACAACAAATTTCAGTACCTTAAAATAGCCTTACTATAAGGTACAATTCTATATATGGATCTGAAATAGACACAGCAAAGGATCAGTTATCAATGTTTCATGAAGAAGCCCTTCTAATTGAATAGATCCAGTCAAACCACCCCACTTAAAATATTGAAAAAAAATATTGGTATGAACCTGAATGTGAGTGAATATTTGGAAAAATGCTCCAACTCATTGATCAGGAAATTACAGATTTTATCCAAACAAGATATAATGAGTGTGGACAAATTAGGACAACTCACGTATTTTGACTGGAGTGCAACTTTGTATAGCCGTGTTGAAGAGAAATTGAGTGTTTACGGTAAAATAGAAATCTGCATGCTTAATACCCCAGCACTTTTAATTCTTGATAAATACCAAAGAGAAAGATGTGCATGTGAATGCAAGTAGCATGCACAGGGATGCAGGCCCAACAATGATTCCTCAATGGAAAACTCAGAACACCTTAATTGTTCATCTATACCATATAAATAGTTAGCAAGAATGTTATACAGAATGGCTTCCTTTCTGTTTTTCCCTCAAAACGTTTTGCAGGAAACTCTCGGCCTTGGGGCACCTGGGTGGCTCAGTTGGTTAAGCGTCCAACTTCACAGCTCAGGTCATGACTTCACAGTTTGTGAGTTCAAGCCCTGTGTCAGGCTCTGTGCTGACAGCTCAGAGCCTGGAGCCTGGTTCACATTCTGTGTCTTCGTTTTTTCTCTTCCCCTTCCCCACTCACACTCTGTCTGTCTGTCTCTCTCAAAAATAAATAAACATTAGGGGCGCCTGGGTGGCGCAGTCGGTTGGGCGTCCGACTTCAGCCAGGTCACGATCTCGCGGTCCGTGGGTTCGAGCCCCGCGTCAGGCTCTGGGCTGATGGCTCAGAGCCTGGAGCCTGTTTCCGATTCTGTGTCTCCCTCTCTCTGCCCCTCCCCCGTTCATGCTCTGTCTCTCTCTGTCCCAAAAATAAATAAAAACGTTGAAAAATAAATAAATAAATAAATAAATAAATAAATAAACATTAGAAGAAATTTAAAAAAAATTCTCAACCTGGTTTCCCCCACCCCTACTCCTACCCTTCCACACCACTTCTTTACTTGCTTCTCTTTCTGGGAAATGACTTCAATGTCCATGACTCCACATTTCGCCAAGATGACTTAACCTTCCTTTATCTTTTGTGCTTCCCTTTCTTACAACAACTAGGTCAGTGAGGCTGGCTGCATTCTTACATGCATTGCACAGAAAACATTTCTCAGAGTTTGCTTTGAAGATATGAATCTCTACAAGAGAGAGCCAAAGTGTATATTTTATCATAGATCTGATACCTGTGCTCCAATTTTGCCAGAGAGTTGTTTATTGTTATTTTTCAAGCATCTGAGTCTTAAAATACATTAATGTCTTATTTTCCTTTTACCAGTTTCCTGACTTTATACACAATACCATGGGAATATGTCCAAAGTATGACTCTAAGTTCAGTTTGATTTACCCGTTCTTTTTCAAGGAAATAATTGAAAGTAGTATCATTCAAGTGTTACCTGCAGATAACAATCCTCCATGTTTTTTTCTGGTCCAAGACAGTTCCTTTCCTCGATATGCTTGTATGTGTTCTGTTTAGGAATATTTTTTAAAATTCTTTTTAAAAGATTATTTATTTATTTTTGAGAGAGAAAGAGAGAGTGCATGCGAGCGGAGATGGGTAGAGAGACAGGGAAAGAGAGAATCCTAAGCAGGCTTGATGTGGGGCTCTAACTCACAGACTGTGATGAGATCATGACCTGAGCCTGAATCAAGAATCAGATGGATGCTTAACTGACTGAGCCACACAGGTGTCCCTGGGAATATTCTTGGGTTCTTACTTTTCTAGCATCATTATCATTCTGCGAGATATTTTCTTCTCTTTACTGTGAGTGTGGGGGAAGGATGGCACAGAAGGCAAAATACAATGAGGGATTTTGCCAATATTCTGGAACCCCCACCCCTTTCCAGTTAAATGACATTATTGTCCTTTCTGGCTATCTTTGTGGTTAGGTTGAGTTGTGTATTCAGTTCTGCCTAATAATCTGGGAGTGAAAGTGAAATGTGTCACTTCTGGGCTGGTGTATTTTGTGCTGATGCAAGACCTTCTAAAGGTCCCTGTTTTATAAAGAATTTTCCAGGTTATTGGTTACTCCATCAACCTGGGTCTTGAAGTGACGTCGACAACAACATGGGGGTCAAGTTCTCAAATTATCTTTGAAGGATATGGCGTTAATGAGAAATAAGCTTTAGTTGTTGAAGCTACCTTATTTTTGGTTTAGTGTATTACTACAGTGTCACCTAGCATGTATATTTTGACTGACACACAGTGGCTGTGCTTTGAGTTCACTACCTCTTGCCTTTAAGTTAGGGTATACCTCAAAAAAGTCACCCTCCCCTTGGATGTCTTATGAAAAACAATTTCCCAAATTTCTAGATGTTGAGGCAATTTATGAGCAGGTTTTCTCTGATATTCTTTCAAGTCTTGGACTTCAATTTCATATCACTTTGGGACAGACAGGAGTCTCTCTGACCTACTAAGCCCTCTCTGTAACTAAAACAAATGGGAAAAAGATGCCAATCCTGTGACTACCTGCACCTGGGCTTGGAAATAAATATACGAAAGGACATAGAAAGGGCATCTTAGTTTGGCTTCCTTTCTGCCAGGTTTTCATCTTCTAAATGACAAATGTATTCTTTCTTTTTTTCAATCTTCAAACATATCTGCTTGAAACATGTTTATCAATTATGTCAAATTACAATTAGCATTCATGCACAGCTTCTATAAATGATAGCTACGAACAAGAGTGCATTAATTCTTCAAAGGACTGTGTGTAGAGAACTAAGGAACTCTAATAAAAGATCAACAGGAAATGCCCATAATTAAGAAAAACTCTAATCAATACAGTACATTTAGTAGAACAAGGTGTTATGTTTCTAAATTAAAAAAACCCTTTTAATGTAAAAGTTATATTCATTAAATTTCTTCTCCCCCTGCTGTGTGTGTGTGTGTGTGTGTGTGTGTGTGTGTGTGTGTGTGTATTTGTCACTCGCTCCCTCTCCCCACTCCCTCTCCTCCCTCTCTCCTTCTCCCATTCTCTCTCCGTCTCTTTCTTGGATCAATGCATTAACTGCTTTGTTAGACCCTCACATTTGATCCGTTGATCCATTGCTATCTAACCAGACCCCAAGGCAATGGAACCAAATCATTTTCACCACCTTTATTATCAAAACCAGTGCAGTCAATATCTGCTACAGTCTTGATCATTAGGTTAGTTGAAATAATGATCTTATTCTTGACACAGATCTGTGTCATAGCAACAGGAGAGTATGTAGAGAGAGGATAGAAAACTATGCTTATAGAGATGCCTGGATATTCCGTGATTTATGTGTCAATTGTCATCAACCATAAATATTTTAATTGAAATAATTACTTCTTGTTCATGCTTTCAGTCACTATAAGGACTGATTTATAGAAAACAATAAAGAAAACCAAGTTATTGAATTTAAAAATAATGAATAATGAGTAGGAATAATGAAATCAGGGGTGCCTGGGTGGCTCAGTCATTTAAGCATCAGACTCGATTTTGACTCAGGTCATGATCTCAGTGTTCCTGGGAACGAGCCCCGCCTTGGGCTCTGTGCTGTCAGCCTGCTTGGGATTCTCTCTCTCCCACTCTCTCTGCCCCTACCCCACACATTCTCTTTCTTTCTCTCTCTCTGTCTCTCAAAATAAATTAATTAATTAAATAAAAATAATTAAATAATATGGAGGCATTAAATACCTCCTACAGCTTGAATGCAACTTTCTATTCCTACTTTGAGATCAGGAATTGGTTTTATTTTTAAAGTTAATGATAATAGGTTTGCAGTATTATATTGAAATAATGGAAGTGATTTTACATATTCATATTAAATCACTTCAGGCTAAGTGATGTAAATTCATTTATTACCCTCCATAGTGGTAATAATTGGATTTGGGGAAAACAGTGCATTTTGGGACCAAACTTTTTCTAAGAATGTTTCTGAAATTATATGATTTTTCTACAGCAAACATGAAAATACCTTTAATAGGTCACATAATATAAAGAATGTCATCCATACATAGAATTTTCAGTTTTTATTAATTTTCTACATTGATTCTTCATGAAAATAACAACTACACTTGATGTATAGGTTGGGATTTTACATACTGATTTTTTTTAACATAGGAAATGATCCAATTGGTTTGTTTAAACCTACAGACACAGTAATTTCTTTGGAAATAGAACAAAATACTTTAATGGTAAACTGGAGTGAATCTTTTCTGGAGTGATTCCCTTGAAATATAGTAATCACAGTTTGATATTTCTGTTAACCTTCTCAACAGGATATGACAGGAGTTCAATAGAAATAAAATATATTTTCTTAGGCCATTCTTTGTGAGTTAGAAGACGTAATGGTCCCCAAAGTTCTTGAGGAAAGCAAATATCTATGATTGAGCAAAAACTCAAATTTTATTTTTAAAGCCCTCAAGGCAAAACCAGTACATGCTCACAGTTAAACCATGGAGACCTGTCAGAGACTGTTTAATGAACGGCAAAGTAGACTGTACGTCTTGGTCAGAGGGCATCTATTCTTTTCTTTTAAGTTTATGATATCTTGTGCTGTGGCTTTGTTTAGTTTTAGGAGATCTTCATCATAAAAAATAGAGTCGTTGATGATTTTTTTGGAGTCAGTGTATTAAGAATCATAGGGACTCCAACAGGGAGAATTAGGAATACAAAGAGTTTGAAAAATTTATAATATCTAAAAACACATTCCAGAAATGCTGTATAAAAGTGTTGTCTAGGGGCGCCTGGGTGGCTCACTCGGTTGAACAACTGACTTTGGCTCAGGTCATGATCTCACGGTTTGTGAGTTCAAGTCCCGCGTTGGGCTCTGTGGTGACAGATCAGGGCCTGGAGCCTGCTTCGGATTCTGTGTCTCCCTCTCTCTCTGTCCTTCCCCCACTCATGCTCTGTCTCTCTCTATCTCAGAAATAAATATACATTAAAAAAAAGTGTTGTCTAGATGATGAAAATTTATGGATAAAAGGATTCATGCTTTCCAGTGTTAAGCACCTTCTAGACTTAACAGCGAAAACTTTAATTTTCCCAAAAAGTTTTCTTTTCTTTTCTTTCTGTTTTTTTTTAATGTTTTCCTCTTTTGAACACCATGGATGATGCCTGAGAGCCTGGACAGAGTGGGTGGAGTGTGGCATTTCCTAGGAAGGCAATCAGGGCACAGTAGGTGCCCACAGGCTGTGCTTTGTGGCTTTGGTTCCATGTGGGGAATAAATGCAGGGCCTGCTGGCCATGCAGGGACAGGATGGGGCTGAGATGGACTAAGTGTCAGGGGCATCTCAGAGAACGTGGATTGGGCCCCAAGGCACTGCTGGCTGAGGCATTCTTCCAAGAGGAAGACCCATCTTATGGGATCTGGAAAGTTCTATGAACTAGCAGGGAAATCTCGGTATGAGAGATACCTGGGTGCCCCACATAAGGGAGTCCCCTTTTCCTAGACTCTTCTGTAAGGAAGCCGTCAATAGGATACATCGTGTGATTAGAATGTAATAAACATAGACCTTTCAGCACAGGAAGCAAGTGTAGTAAGCATAAGGCACTATGTTGTGCAACACATCTATAGACCTTATTTATCTTGCTCCTGAAACTTTATACCCATTGGAAAACTCCCGATTTTCCCCTCTCTCCAGTGCCTAGCAACCACCATTCCACTCTGTTTCCATGAGTTTGACTGTTTTAGATATCTGCGTGGAATCATGAAGTTCTTATCTTTCTGTGACTGGATTGTTTCACTCTAGCTTAATGTCGTGAAGATTCCTTTGTGCTATAACATAGACAAGATTTCCCTATTTCTCAAGACTGAATAATATTCCATTGTGTGTATGTACCACATTTTTGAAATCCATCTGTGGTTGAGGACTTGGGTTGTTTCCATATGACAGCTACTTGAATAATGCTACAGCGAACGTGGGGCGTAGATATCTCTTTGAGGTCATAATTTTGATTATTTTGGATACATATCCAAAGGTGGGACTGCTGGATGGATTATAGTTGTATTTTCCAGTTTTTGAGGAACCTTTATACTGCTTTCTGTACGGTCTGCTCCACTTTGCACTCCCACCAAGATAATTCTTTTCCATCTCTTCACAATGCTTATCCTTTTCTGGAGTGGAGGTGAGAGGCAAACAGGACAGCAGTGGGGTAAAGGACACCCTCTGCCACCGAGCACTGATTAGAATCACACAACATCCGTCTTCACCCAGGTGGATACTGGTGGCACTTTGGTACCGGATGATGCTGTGCTTTTGCTTCTATGCTCGGGACTTCTTCGTTGTCACTGCTGTGTGGGCTTCCGAGAAAGCCTATTCAGCACCCACCTATGTGAAATCCATGCAGTTAATGCCCTCTTGGGTGAACTCTTAGACAATAAGGAGCCAGGGCTGGCGGGGAAATACTTCCCCAGTTCTGTCTCCCAGTGCTGGATCCAGCCAGTATTCACCCAGAGCAGTGGCTGGCTTGATAATGCTTCCTTTATTATACCCAGTCCCTCCTTGAATCTCTCCTCCTTCACCTCTGCTTCTGAGATCACATTCCTAGAAAAAAAAAAAAAAAAAGATTTCTAAAGAAGGTTTTGACTCAATACTGCTTCCTTTTGATCCTAGACTGAGAGGTTAAGTGATTTATTTTTTCCCAGGATATAAAGATCACTTATCTAGATTACTTCTATATATAAACAAGGGAGATCAATATTTCTAAGGAAATTGTGTCCGGACCAGAATGTATTGCATTATATAGTAAATCCTTTTAAATGATGCCATCTTTAGTTAGTTACAAAATAAATAATTAATTGCAATTGCATTATATTTTCTTAGACTTTTAGCTTTGGCAGTGTTTTCCATTTAATCCCCCTTATTACTTTATGACTTTTAACACTCCTACATTGTTATAAATCTTCCCTATGTAATATATTTAAGCATTTTATTTTGCACATGCTTTGGAGTCAATTTCATATTTCCTGGCATCAAATTTCTCCTATTTTTTTTTACAATGATGAGTCCCATTCAAACTCCACTTCAGTTTATCTTTATTGACAGCATTAACGTTGTCATTTTTCCCTCACTAATTGTAATTCTTTATTAATTGTACTGGTTTTGTCTGACTGAAATTTAATTATGCTGCACAATTAAAACAAACACAAAACAAAGAAGATAAAGAACAACTTTACTGAAGAGTGCTTATAGCTGGTTAAAATTCACTGATAGGCATCTCCTTTATATTGATACATGTCCAAATAACCCATTTGTATCTTGTTTAAATAGCAGAATTCTCTTCTAAAACTATTTATTGCTTTTGTGTTATTTCTGTATTTTTCTATCATCCTTGTATGCATAGTCTGCCTTGGAGTGTCAGTTTATTGTTAACAATTTTCTAGATGACTGACTGAGAACTTTAGATAGATTTGAAGTTGCTTCACCCTTTTCATGCAGTTGACTACCACCCAATGATTTCCATGTTCTGCTGACACAAAGATATTTCTTGCTATTAGTCTATTTTTTCTCTGTAGCCATATACCGGGCTTTGCATAGATCATCTGCTTAAGTCCATCAAATAGAATGTAAAATGTGGCGTCTCAATAACTTTTCCAGCCTTCATAAAGTGGCATCATCCATCACACATAACAGCATCCTTTCAAGCAGTCAAACACGACATGTTTAAACAATAAATACATGAATCAAAACAGGAAGTTACTTAAAAACACTCTCCATTAAGAGCACACAGTTAAAATGGTTGGCACTATTACATAGTTATAACCCTTTACTGAAATAAATGATCAGCAATAACAAATTACATTTAGTTTTCACACTTATTCTTAGGTTTTGAAATATTATGCTAGACTTTGGTCATATCTTTTGTCTTTAATGTTGAGAATGGCACAAACCTAGTCATCGAAAACTATCTTTGTCTGCCCACACTCTTTCTACGATACTTTTAAAGTGTTCCCATGTTTACTTTCTAAATGACTTTATTGGAATTAGCACTTGGCTGCAGGTTGACCTAGAGATTGAATTTTTATGTCTTTAATATAATTATAGGATTAGGGACCTGAACACTTACAAAAGCTAGAAATTCACATGTATAATTAGTCTGTAAAAAAAATTCTCAATACAAAAAAAAAGTCAAGAAAATCGAACAGAAAATTAGTGCATGTTTCAAGTATACCAAAAGAAAATAAGACATGTCACTACATGAAATAATAAGAAAGTGTATTAGATGAAAACTGATAAAATAAATCACATAAATGAAAACATACTTATTACAATTAAAATATTAATAAATGGAATAAATTCTGATCTGAAGAAAACATTAAAGAATGTTAAAATTGTTCTGAGAATTCTCAAAGAACATGGCTCAGATCTCAGAAAGTTTAAAATATGTAAAAATATTAAGGCAAATGGAAGATATACATTTAACGGCTCACAAAAAACATCTAATGGGATCCCTAGAATGAGACACATGGGAAAATAGTGAAGCAGCACAATATGAAGGGATAATTACAGAGAATTATTCAGATGTAAAGAAAAATCATGAATCCTAAAATAAATACATATATATATATATATATATATATATTAGATGTGAATACAAAGAAAAACTTTTAAAAATCCATATGTAGATGCAGAAGTAGAACTGCAGAACTTTAAGAATTAAGAGGTTTGTTAAGGATATCAGAGAAAAGTACCAGACTGTCAAAACAAACAAACAAACAAACAAACAAAAAGAATGACAATTAAACTGAGGTAGAATTAATGTCAGGGTCATCTTCACAGTGCTTGAGGGGAAGCTCTGCCATTCCAGATTTTCCTGCTCAGCGAAGCAATCACTTAATGTTGACAGTTGGATACATATATATTTCAATACGAGAAAAACTAAAAATCTTATCACCCTCATTAAAATATTATCCATACATCAAAAATCACACGCACACACACACATAGACACACACACCTGGAAAGCCTGTATAAACAAAATTGTGTTCTAAGGAATGAATGTATTTGTGTAAACACGTGCCTATACAATTGACTGAAGTGAGGTAATTGTACGTATTATTTTTAAAGCAATACATGAATATTGTGTTTGGGTTCTGAAGACGAAGTTTATTTCTAGGTGACAATAAATCGTAATATAACTATGGATACTTACAGGTTCCTAAATTCCTTTTATTGTTTTCATGGTTACCGAGTTTGAAAACTTTAAAATAAATATATGAAATATCACAAAATCATGACCTTAAAACCAATAAAATAATCAAAAAAATTATAGCATGATATTTATCAAGAGTAAATTGGCAAATAAAAATAATTAAATTCAGAATTCACTCATGAATAACAACAACAACAAAAATGCTCTTCTAGAAAGCCAAGAAGGGAGCTGAACCCGTGTGAACTGGTAAAATATTTTTATCAAACTTTTAGTCACTCTTTTCCCATGGAGTAATTTCCCTATAAGCTCAGGAACAAAACAAGTATGTCTTCCGTAATTACTTCAGTTCAGCACAGTACATTTGGTTTAATTTCAATGCCATAACCTAGAGAAATAGAGTAAAATCATAGGGATTGGAGAAAAGTAGTAGCATCATATTTATTCAGAGATAATATGATTATGTACTGAAAAAAAATTAAAAGACTGTATAGGTCAACTAGCAATTTATCGTTGATTGTGGTGATTACATTCCAGATCAACATATAAAAAAACCTATAGTTCTTTTTTTTTTTTTTAATTTTTTTTTTTTCAACGTTTATTTATTTTTGGGACAGAGAGAGACAGAGCATGAACGGGGGAGGGGCAGAGAGAGAGGGAGACACAGAATCGGAAACAGGCTCCAGGCTCCGAGCCATCCGCCCAGAGCCTGACGCGGGGCTCGAACTCACGGACCGCGAAATCGTGACCTGGCTGAAGTCGGACGCTTAACCGACTGCGCCACCCAGGCGCCCCAAAAAACCTATAGTTCTTAAGTACAGATTTGAAATAGGACTGAGTATACAATCTCTTCAAAATACCAGAGAATATAAAGGGGATACATGAATCCATGTAAATATATGTGTGGTGAACTTATTTGAGTAAAAACAAAACACCTTAAATTACATAGAATACTTGAATAAATGTAGATATATACAATAATCATGTGTAGGGAGATGACGTAAAAGAAGGATATCAATTTTCTCCAAATTAACCTGTAATGTTTTGCCAAAACAGCAGAACTTCACAGAAACTTTGACATGTTGTTCCTAAAACTTACAAGGAAAAATAAAGAGTTAATAAATGTCAATATAACTGTAAAGAAAATAGTTTGTGGTAAAGAGATATCAAAATTAAATATAATGCTATATTAACTAGAAGGATATAGGACTAATAAAAGTACAGAAAAAGAGGTCAAAGAACAGAGATCAGAGACATAGACCATAAAGAGACTTGTAAAGAAACATAATATATTATGATGACGGCAGAAGATAAAATGTCTAGATGGACTTCCAAATACATGAGGTAGAGCCAATTGCTTGTCATCTGAAGGAAAAAAGACATAAAACACTACCTTACCCTGTACACTCCAAAGAGTAAATACAAAGTTTAAATTTTTAATTCTGTTTTAATTGATTTTTTGTTTTCATTTTTACCAATCAGAGTCCATTCAAGAAAACATAATCCATGCCCGGTAGCTTAGTAGATGGAATTTAATATAGCAACTGGTTACAAAAATGATAGAAAACAGGGCACATGAGGGAGGGTGAGACAACCCAGATATCAGTAAGAGCAAATCAGGGTTGGAGGAGAGAACTGAGGCGTTGATGATCTCAGATGTGACCATGTGGAGTTACAGTGGGGCTTCCCAGTGGGAAGTATGACCAGGGAGGGAACAGCCACCTGAGGGAAGGGGGTAAGGGGCTACTGTACTGGAGAGGTCACCGCTCATTATCCAAATTTCTTATTTATGAAGAAATCAGGTGATCTGGACCAGCCCAGAAGCCATACAATTTGTTGGGGGAATATCAACCCTCTGTAAAACAAAACAAAACTGGAAAAAGGCAGTAATGAATATGATATCAAGATGACCCAAAAACAAAATATCAGAATATATTCATTAGAAGTAAAAAGTGACAGACATATTTAAAAGAAAGGCTAAATCAAATACTTAGCAATGGACTACATTTATATTTTGGAAGTTTTTATCGAAGTATAATATTCATAAGGTCAAAATATTCTTAAATACACAATGCATTTCAAGATATTCATCATGTCTAGCACCATAAAAATTCAACTGAGTATATTTATGAACTCAACAAAATTATCCTTTATGTTTCTTTTGCCTAATTTAATAAATAAAAATGCAAGTCCAATGTAGTTCATTTTAGGTAAATGTTTTCACTAAAATATGGGGGAATAAATTGGGGAATTACTCTCTTCAAAAACTACCTCATTTGGTGAAATGAACAATGGAGCAGTGCAGTTTAAAATGCAAAAATACAGGAAACTTTGGCAAAAAGAGAGAAGAGTACACACCTGTGACCACTGAGTTGTGTGAAGGTTTCATCTCCCGAAGTAAGATTCTAAAGCATTGGCTTTTGTCCAAAGAGCAAAACCAGCCAGATTTCACAAAAATTACACTCAGTTCTCCAGAGCTTCATGTCAGGCACTCCACACAACTGTTTGTATTTTCTAGTTAAGTAAAGTTTGTAGTAAAAGTTGGAAAATGTTTTTGATGTATCTTTCTGCAATTTTTAAAAATATAATTTATTGTCAAATTGGCTTCCATACAACACACAGTGCTCATCCCAACAATTGCCCTCCTCAGTGCCCATCACCCACTTTCCCCTCTCCCTTACCCCATATCAACCCTCAGTTTGTTCTCTGTATTTAAGAGTCTTTTATGGTTTGCCTCCCTCCCTTTCTGTTTGTAACTTTCCCCTCTTCCTTTCCCCCACGGTCTACTGTTAAGTTTCTCAAGATCCACACATGAGTGAAAACATATGGTATCTGTCTTTCTCTGACTGACTTATTTCACTTAGCATAACACCCTCCAGTTCCATCCATGTTGCTGCAAATGGCAGGATTTCATTCTTTCTCATTGCCAATAGTATTCCATTGTATATATAAACCACATCTTCTCTATCCATTTGTCAGTTGATGGACATTTAGGCTCTTTCCATAGTTTGGCTATTATTTGAAAGCACTGTTATAAACATTGGGGATGTGCCCCTATGCATCAACACTCCTATATCCCTTGGGTAAATCCCTAGTAGTGCTATTGCTGCATCATAGGGTAGTTCTATTTTTAATTTTTCGATGAACCTCCACTCTGACCTGTCTGAGGTACTATCTCAGTGTGGCTTTGATTTGTATTTCCTTGATGATGAGTGACGTTGAGCATCGTTTCGTGTGTTAGTCATCTGGATGTCTTCTTTGGAAAAGTGTGTATTCATGTCTTCTGCCCATTTCTTCACTAGATTATTTATTTTTCGAATGTGGAATTTGGTGAGTTCTTTATAGATTTTGGATACTAGCCCTTTATCCTATATGTCATTTACAAATATCTTTTCCCATTTCCTCTGTTGCCTTTTAGTTTTGTTGATTGTTTCCTTTGTAGCGCAGAAGCTTTTTATCTTGATGAAGTGACTCCACCAACAATCTGTCCCAACTGATACATAAGTCTGCTAGAACTGATACATGAATTCAGCAAAGTCACAGGCTACAAAATCATTGTCCAGAAATAGGTTGCATTTTTTAAACAATTTTTTAATGTTTTATTTATTTTTGAGAGAGAGAGAGAGTGTGTGCACTAGTGGGAGATGAGTAGAGAAAGGAGACACAGAATCTGAAGCAGGTGCCAGGCTCTGAGCTGTCAGCACAGAGTCCGATGTGGGGCTCAACCTCGGGAACAGCGAAATCATGACCTAGGCCAGAGTTGGACGCTTAACCAGCTGAGCCACCCAGGCGCCCCAAATAGGTTGCATTTTTATACACCAATAATGAAGCAACACAAAGAGAAATAAAGAAACTGATCCTATTCACAATTGCACCAAGAACTATAAAATACCTTGGAATAAACCTAACCAAATATGTAAAAACTCTGTATGCTGAAAACTATAGAAAGCTTAAGAAGGAAATTGAAAAAGACAAAGAAATGGAAAAACATTCCGTGCTCATGGATTAGAAGAATAAATATTGTTAAAATGTCAATATTACCTAAAGCAATCTACACATTCAATGCAGTATGGTACTGGCACAAAGACACATAAACCAATGGAATAGAATAGAGAACCCAGAATTAGACCCACAAATGTATGGCCAACTAATCTTTGACGAAGCAGGAAAGAGTATCCAATGGAAAAGACAGTCTCTTCAACAAATGGTTCTGGGAGAACTGGACAGCAACATGCAGAAGAATGAAACTAGACCGCTTTCTTACACCAGACACAAAAATAAACTCAAAATGGATGAAAGATCTGAATGTGAGACAGGAAACCATCAAAACCCGAGAGGAGAAAGCAGAAGACAACCTCTTTGACCTCAGCTGCAGCAATTTCTTACTCAACATCTCTCTGCAAATATTGTAAGCTATTCCATTCAAGTCTGGAAACTACTCCTGTTGATATTGCCCAGTGATTTTCAAAAGTATTTATGTTCATCTATAAACATTACAAAGATTCTAAAATGTTTCCCCTCCCCCAGTGTTTTTTTGAAATTCAAATAGGAAGTCTTCTACTTATTTTTATTATTTTATTTTTGTTAATGTTTATTTATTTATTTTGAGAGGGGGGTAGAGGCAGACAGTGAGGGAGAAAGAATCCCCAGCAGGCCCCACACTGTCAGCATGAGACCTATACAAGGCTCTAAATCACAAACCATGAGATCTTGACCTGAGCTGAGATCAAGAGTTGGAGGCTTAACCCACTGAGCCACCCAGGTGCCCCTATTTTTATTATTTTAAAGCAGACTCATGCAATCAGGAGTTGAAAGTATGACACTTAATATGACTTATAGCTAACAAATACGGTTATTTAACTTAATATTTTACAATGGGGATGTGTTACAATTTATCAAACTGGCCTTCTCTCTTATGGGTGTTGATGATGTCTGAAAGTTGGTGTAACTCTTTACCCTACCTACTTCCTGCCTTACCTAACTAGCTTCATTATAGACATATACTTTTATTTAAGGAAGTTTAAGTTTTCTGGAAAGACCAGAATAAAGAACAAAAGGAGAAAGAAAGAAATGGATTATTTTATGTTTGGGGCATATTTTTAAATGTTTTAGTATATGTAACAGGGAAGTGTGAAATATATTTATTGCTATGTCTTATGAGTTTATTGTTTTGTCATTTTGAAATGTTTATCTTTATGCTAATGTCTTTTATCTCTGTATATTTATTTTGGCTGCTTTTAAAGTAGCCACTAATGCCTTCTTATGCTCAATTCTTATCCATTATTTTACTTTTAACATATTGCATCTTTATTTTTAAAACTCATCTCCTATGGATAGCTTATGGTCTTGTTTTATTGTAAATCAAATGATAATCTCTGCCTCCTAACTGGTATTTTTAACCTATATTTAATTTAGTTACTGCTATTTTGGGACCTTAATACCTGATTCTGCAATTTTTCTCTCCTTCTGACTTATTTTTTACCCTTTGTTTCAAGTGTCTTGCCTTTTTTAGGGATGATTAATATTTTTAGTATTCCATTAAATTTTCTTATTAGCTTTTAGCTAAGCCCCTTGGCTCATTTTCTTGTTTGTTTATATTTTAGTTATTTTTCTGGGAATATAAAAAATCACCTTTAACTTATCATTGTCTCTTTAGAGCTGATGTATAGATGGTGCTTTATGCATATGTAAGAGTCGTGTACTGCACAACTTCATTTGCCAGAACTCCATCATTTGTGATAATATTTTCTTATAATGTTACATCTATGTGTGACTCAATGCCCAGAGTAAAATATTACCATTTTTATACATTGTGCTATCTCATAAGTAAATTAATGAATGAATACAAACAATATGCTTGGACTTCCATTGCTGGCAAAGATGGAGTAGTAGGGACCAGAATTCCCTTCCAATTGGGATAAAAAACAAACAAATACAAGAACTTGGACAAAATAACTGTGAACAGTTTTCTGTGTCCTCAACATCATACAGTGAAGGGCAGTGACCCTTAAGAGATGCAGAACAGGTGATGTTATCTGAAAGTGCCTGAGTTTACTGCCTTGAGACTTTCCATACTGCAGCATTGGAGAAATAACGTAGACCGTGTCCTGCAGATTCCTGAGTTGAGGACACAGAACTGAGATTCTAGGAGAATCAAGGCAGCCAGATATAGGAGAGAGTACCAGAGAACCTTTCGGATATATGGAGTCTCCTCCGCCAAACGTATTCAACAGATAGATTCATGGAAGGAAACTGCCTGAAGGAAGTGAAGGGAAAAACATCCTCTAGGACTATACAGGGTCTGGAAAATTTCTTGTTTTTACCATCCAGACTGGAAAACTTGTTAAATCATGGACCACTTAGTAGAGTATTTAGAAGGTGCTGACCTCAGTAGCAAATTAAGTCCTAAACTAAACATTGTTCATGTATCATCCAACAGAATTTAAAGGCAATGGGAAAAGTGATCATGTCACTTAAATTAATCCCAGAGAAGAGCTAAATCATATATATGCATATGTAATATATAGAGATATATTCTTTCTCTTTATAGAAATTCATTCAGCACTCAAAAAAATAAAATTGATAATATGTGACAACCAATCAAAATTGAAAAAAACATGCAAAGAAAGAAAAATATGACCCATGGTGATGGGAAAAAAAATCAATCTGTTGAAACAGTTCCAGAAATAACACAGATGTTAGAATCAGGAAACAAGGAAAATAAAGTTATTATAACTCCATTCCATATGCTCAGCTGTTAAATATAGGTCTGTTCATTATAAATAAACCAGAGTCAAACTTCTAGAAATTAAAGTCACAATGTTGGAGATGAAAGTTAAACTGGATCAGACTAATGGAAGATTTAACATTGCAGAAGAAAAGATTAGTGAGTATGAAGACACAGTGAAAAGCCATAAAACAAGAAATAAAAAAAAAAATAACAAGCACAAAATCAATGATTGTGGGAAAACTTCATTAAATGTAATGAAGAATAATTGGCATACCCATGGGGAAGGGGAGGAAAAATAACTGGAGAAATAACAGCTAGAAATTTACCAAATTTGATGAAAATTATAAACTCTTAGATGCAAGCAGTTCAATGAAATTTAAGCACAAGGGGGAGGAAGAGGAGGAGGAGGGGGAGGAGAAAGAGGAGGAAGAAGAAGAAAATTACACCAAGCGTCATAATAATAAGATTTTCAAAACTAGTACTAAAAATGAAACCTTAAAAGAAGTCAACTATAAAAGGCATATAATGTACTGTGAAACAAAACTAAAGATGTCAGCAGATTACTCATCAAAAACAACGCAAGTGAAAAAGAAAATCTGGCAATATCTTTAACATGCTGAAAGGGAAAAAAATATCTTTCATCCTAGATTTATATAGCCAGCAAAGAAAAAAAAATTTCAAATGAGGACAAATAAAAGACTTTTTCAGACTTACAAAACCAGAAGGATTCACCACCAGTGGACTTACAGTACAAGGAACTTGTCCTTGAAGGAGGCGCATAAGCTAGAAGGAAAATGACACCAGATGAATATACATTTTCACAAAGAATCGAGAGTACAGGAAAGAGAGCCACATGGATAAATGTATACTTACACATTTTAATATTTAATATTTTAAATATTTCCAATTATTTAATATCTTTAAAAGTCAACTTACGTCTTCAAACAAAAATAATAGCTTCTGTTATTTATTTGCTAATCTTATCATTACAGCCTTAGGTAAACAGGACCTACCAATTTAAATTTATAGAAATACAACTTAGCATAGTTGTTATTCACATTAAAATATCATTAAAAATATATTATACTTTCAAACAAATGCAAAAAAAATGCTTTAAGTAGAAATTTTGTTTTAAATTATCTTTAAACGTTTCCTTCCAATAAAGATGCTTAAAGACTTGAATGTCAAAGTACTAATTTCTGTTGCTATCAGCAATAAAGCCATGTATACAATCTGAAATTATTCTGAAAGTTCACATTTAAAATATGATCTTCATAAATATTTGATAAATGTTTTACTCTTCAGAGTTGTAACTCAATTACCAAGAAAATACACGTGTAGTTATCTTTAACTTTTTAATTTCCATCTACTTCTTTCTTTATCTCTACCACATTGACAGGCATTCTTTCCTTTACTGATTGTGCTATAAATTTCATAATTCAACTATACGGACAGTGATTCGCAAGTTTTTTTTTTTTTTCCTTCGAGACACCTAGAGCCCACATCCCATACACTTACTCTTTCCTCACCGTTGTCTTCGGCATTTTCCTTTTAAAACATATTTTATTACATCATTTCTATCCTCGGAAGTTTCTGTTGATTCCATATCCTAAGAACACATTCCACCTGGTCCCAGTTTAATGAGTTGTCATCTGCAGAGCACATGGACAGCATCTGCACAGGGTAGGCGTTCAACACATGTTAGTCCCTTGAGTAACTGTAGCCCCCGGTGCTTCGCCTTCTGGATCGCTGATTCCAAACACAATTACCGGAATATAATTCAGGGCATCCCTCTCGACCATTCATTCCGTGCTTTTGTAGCTGTTCTCCCCTCAGCTTCCAACACCTTTGTTCTCTCTTGACCCTTTAAAACAATTTTTTTAATGTTTATTCATTTTTGAGAGAGAGTTGGGGAGGGGCAGAAAGAGAGAGAGAGACACAGAATCTGAAGCAGGCTTCAGGCTCTGAGCTGCCAGCACAGAGCCTGACGCAGGGCTTGACAAATGGCGAGATCATGACCTGAATCGAAGTCAGACACTTAACCAACTCAGCCACCCAGGTGTCCCACTCCTCTTGACCCTTTTAATAGAGTCACAGGAAATATCCACCGCCTTCCTGATTTGGAATAGTTAACTACAATCTCTGGACTCCTAAAGGCCTTTACTTGAATAATGTTAACACAGTAGTTTTATGGGTGTTGTTATTTGTATGTTTTCAATACCCATGAAAGCATTGCATGTGTTTAGTTAGGACTATGAGTAATTTTTGAAATCATGGCATGGCATTAACACAGCAATTTATTTATGGAAGTGAGTAAATCCTGGCTAGGCTTCAGAAATGGTTTCAGTGGGCTCATTTATAAAACATAGTTTTACCCTTTAAATATTGACAGTTCTACAGCTGGCATTGTAAACAAATCAACAAAGAGAAGCACGGTATTGGAGGAGGAAAATAAATGACTTTAAGATGTGATTTTGATTGTCTACGGTAGACCCAGCTGACATGCGGCAGGCATTTAAAAAGTGTTTGCATTGAAATTTTACCAAAACTCTCAAATACCTTAGAAATGACTTTACACAGTGTTGTTCTAAAGACTTCCCCCGGTGTGCATTAGAAATTGCAAGTGGATAATCCTCAATCCAGGTGACAGGCGAAGGACCTGAGGGGTCTCGAGACTGACAGGAGAGCAGTTTATGAAGAGGTACCTCAGGTGTCTGAACTGTAAACACTTCAGGAGTCTTTAGGAGCCCTTTAATCCACCCTTCTCAGAGAACTTGGGGTGAACCCTGTGTCCTATTTTTAGCGTTGAGAAATGCAGCTTCCAGATGTGTTTTGGGTTATGCCAAAGTTTTGCAGGGAACATGTTCACAGGCCGTACAAAGTGCAGAAACGTGACTAACAATTTAAATGTCAAACTTAGAATTCTACCGTAATATGTACACTGTATTTTTAAAAATCACACAGTACTAAAAGTACGATATAAAGAGACCAGGTCTGTTTTGTAACCTGCATTTCCAGCGCTCCATTTGTCCATTGGAATTAATCACTTTTAGTTCTTTATTTTGACCTCTATATTTTAAGGAATATGCTTATGATTTTTTTCTTACATGATCAGTTTTAGACAGTAGATATCGATTGGCCTTTAACCTATTGGTTAAAAGATTTCTCTTGTTTACACACCCATTTTCACCTCTATTTTTCTCATCCACCTAAAATGGTCTTTTGCATGATATCTGATTTTGCAATATTATCGTTTTACTTTAAAATCATTTTGAATATCATGTTCTTTGCCAGGCAAAGTGACCTCCTATGATTGTCAACTTTATTGTGCAATGTTTATTTTTCCTTTAATGCATAATGACTTTGCTTGTATTTTTTTTTTCTTACTTTAACCTATAGTCGCTGCTAAAATCCTGAGAGAACTGTCAATCGCCTGGAAATTACTGTCCAAATATTGAAACATTTTATATCATCTGTCATTGTTTTCTTTTCTTTTTTTTTCTTTTTTTTTTTTTTTTGTCATTTGCAGCAACTGCCTCATCACGACAGTCACCCTTTTTATATTATACGCTCTCTGGATTCGGCATTGGCTGCCAGTCTCTTGAGCTGGATCTTCTGTTGGGTGGGTCACAAGTCTTCCTTGTTTTTGATTTGCTCCCTCTTTTTTAGGGGCACATACTCTCCAGCTACTTCCTGTTGGCTGTGGTTATGGGTAAGACCAAGAATCTTGCGCCAGTTGTGATGGGCTACATCACACAGCAGTAGGCTATGACTTCCAAATATCAAGATTTAACAAAAAAGTGCTTAACTTAGGCTGCCTTTCAAACATGGGGCAGGAGGGGGCGCTGCTCACCGTCTTCTACCGGGGACCCATTCCGCTGCAGGCTTTCCTGCAAACTTCCGTTTATCCACAGCAAAAGGGAACAGAAATGGGGTGTGGCCAATCCCACTGCCTTTAATGCCAAGTATGTCTCTATATTGCCAAGTTAATGCGATCACTTGCTCCACTGTCTCACCTGGGATCTGAATCGGATCGTGGGCGGGTTGAAGTTCTTTCTGTGAGCAGCTGCACTACAACTTACGAGCCTAACTTTCTGATTTGATGACAATTATTGGGGCCACTGAGCATGCTTCCAATAATATCCCCAGATACCTGAAACATTATGGAACCCTCCATCACCAGTGATAGCCATTTCCTTATTGAATCAATTTTCGATCTCATTACCAAGGTATTGATAAAAATGCCAAAAGGGTATTATAATTGTTGCTTCTTTCTCTGATTGACATTGTGCTATTAACTCCTCTTTAGCATAATCCTTCTATCATTTGAAAATCCACAAAGCTGCATCAGAGCCTAAATGATTTTTAACTTGATTGATGAGTAGATCATTTTAGACAGAATCAACAGCCTTTTTTACAGTTAATTTCACTGCCATATATTGATTCTTCTCAGTAGCATGGAACTGGAGGAAAGACGTTCACAATTTAATGCATACTGTGTGCAATGAATAATGCACATATGCCTGATGATTGATGATCTTTTTATCCCAAATTAGACATTTTGAAACATGCCCTTAATAGTGCAGTCTGGAAAAATCTACTCGTATATGTTAGAAAACGGGATATAATTTTATTTCATGTTTAGTAAGTTTAAAATGCATTCAAATTCAAAAGCAAAAAAGGAAGAATATTTCACCTCAGTAAGACAGACTTAAAATATCACTTGTGGATTTTTAATAATGCAATTATAATTTAACCTTAAAACACCTAGCAACATGATACTTGCAAACTTTCATGAGCTTCAAACGCATAGGGGTAAGGTTTCGGTTGCTATTTAAAGGCTGTATGATTGCTCATCAAAGCATATAGCATTGAAGATGGCTGAAACTTATAGCTTATTCCATTTTAACACATGCCTCTTTAAAGCTAATACTTCCTTTTTCTAGTTACAGATGATTGCGACTCTATATTTATTTTAAAAATAATTAGTTTATTTACTGAGGTTTCAGCCTCTAATAACCAGTCATGAAGAGAAAGACCTTGAAAGTCCAAAAGCCAATATTTATCATTAATTTATGTTAAAGTATTTCCAAGAACATATCACATTTTGGGTAGTAATGAAGAGGAGTGCATTTTTTTTCTTATTGTATCTTCATTTTGAGCAAGAATCATTTGTCTTTTCGCCTCTTGATTTGTGTATGTCCCTCTAAGAGTTTTCAAGATCCCTGTGGCTTCAACAATAGGGCTGTTAGTGTGTTTATACCGCATGTATAAATTGAGGCCCCACATTCAAATGTGTCAAAGCTTTATGTATTTTTCATCCATCCATTCATTTACTTGGAGATTCACTTTTCCATCCTGGAGCTTTGGATAATAGGGAAATAAACTTTCTTGGTCCTTCCCTTGGTCAGAAAGAAGAGTTTTCTAGTCTTTAATGAACACAGCCATTTTCTTCCCAATTTTTATTTTACAAAAGCTAAAGTCAATTCTCCTTAATCGTTTTGATTTTGTGCCTCATGTTTCTGTCGACGACTCTGCTGCTTAACCCACTCTCCACATCTAGGAAGTTAACCTGTTTTGAAGACCTCAAAGCTCTTACTTATCCCCTGCCTTCCTTTTGTATTTGGACAATGGAAAGTACTGTCAAGAGTTGAATGCAGAGTGGAGAACAAGGTCAATGTGGTTGATTGTATCCCCGGCTCCCTCTTCACAAGGCTGCCTGCCTACATCTGTAGGAGACTATCTCACCACCAGTAAGGTGGTTCTTTCTACAGAGTCTTCTTCATTTCTGGACACAGGTAACACAGCCTTTCCTTCCCTATCAGGCATAGGACTGCTAACAGTCCCACTCACCACCCTGTGTGAGTTGGCCAACCTCCATCTGTATTTATAAAATCAGTCTTTTTAATAAAATTGTCTCAGTCTCTTAATTTGGACATGCTGTATGTTTCCTGTTTAGACTTTAATTAATCCAAGAATCCTAATTCCTGGAATTGATCTTTAATGGGTGGAATTTATTAAATATAAGAATGTGTTTGTTCTTTGTTTTCTTTTAACTGGTCAAGCATCCCCCTCCACAAACACACACTTGCACCTGTTTGTGTGTGTGTGTGTGTGTGTGTGTGTGTGCCTTAGAAGAGAATGAGGACATTCCCTAGTGTGTTTTATAAGAGGAGGACATTCTCTACCACACACGCACAAATTTACTACCATTATATGCATCTGGATTCCTGAGTTCCCCTGGCAACGTAGGTGAGGCTTAGAAAGGAGAGGCTGTATTGTATTTTTCCTAACTATAAAGAACACAGAGCAGAGCCACAGCCTGAACAATGGGCTATTTTAGGTAAATAAGAACGTGGCCAAATCTATCTTAAATTTTGAGGAATAAGCAATTACTTTTTTGACTGATTTTGGCTTTCATTTTGAAGCAGGAAATGAAGCCTCTCAGAAAGTTTCTTATAGTTGCTTCTGTACAGGAATCTGGTTGAGATTGAAATATTTCAATTACCAAGGCCCAGGTAAATAAACTATTGATTCACAAATTTCTATATAAATTGTAATTCATGGAAAGAAGATGCATGAGGCCAGGGCGATAGTTGAGGCAAGATCAGTGAAGATGACCAATGAAAAGAAAAGGCAGGAAAATGAAACAGACAAACACTGATTGGGTGAGAGTCGCTCAAGTCAGCTCCTACGGTCCACCGCCTCTGTGGCACTACCCTGCAGTATATACGATACGTAGGTACACAATTACACTCCAGATTTATACGAGTAACATCTACTAAACATCCTGAAGTCTAAATTTTCCTGAGACAGGGAAGAATGCCCTTCTGCAGACAGAAATAGTTTTGTCAATACCAGGTACAGAAAAACGAATCTCATTTTCCTAAACCCTGCTTTAACCCCAATATTATTCTTCCCATGTCAAAATAACTTTTATCTGGTTTCTTCCAGGAAAAGATTAACAGAGCAGTGATTTTATTTACCTATGTAAAGATTTGCTATTTTTCTCCTTCAAGTAGGTTTTTTTTAAAAAAATTGAGAACAGATTTCATTGAGGTAAATATACAAAAGAACTATATACAGAGATTTCTTTAAGTTTCAGTACAACAGGCAAAGAAATATTGGCCCACAGTGGAAGCATTATCAATAGTGGCTTCTGATTCTCAGATGGAAGATAGAGAAATCTTGAAAGATCTAATAATGCTTAGTAACAGGTTAGCCTGAAGTGGAAAGTATCAGTCTGCTCAGAGCTGTATATTAAAAATAATAGTAATTATAGCTGAAATAAACTGACTGCTTATAATGAGAGAGGCATTGTTCAAAGACCTTTCTCCATAACAATACCAGCTTTGTTTCAGACATTTTTTCACTTCAGTGACATAACTAGCATAGAGCATCATTTCTAAAAATTCAAAGTGGGTACAGGCAAAATCCCCTTTTTTAATTTTAAGTTTTTATTGAACTATAGTTGATGCACAATGTTATATTAGTTTCAGGTGTACAACGTAGTGATGTGACACGTCTATACATTATGCTGTGCTCTCCAAAGTGTAGCTACCATTGTCACCATGCAACACGATGACCATACCATTGACTCCACAGTATTCCCACTTCTTTTCATGGAGTTAGTGACTGCCATCCATTTGGCATACAATAATACAGCTATTTCAGTTATTTTCTGTGTCATATATACACACTTATATAGGTGTGAGCTATCTCACACCTATATCTCATCAGGCAGGTACAGATACTTTATTTTTTTAATTATGTTGGCTATTGTTGGTATTTTTATTCTCAAATTCCATAAAAAATCCACCTGACATTTTCATCATCTGTTAATGTGTAGTATTAATTTATTTGGCTTTCCATTTTGTTTAGGGGGGAATAATAATTTTCACGTGAAGAACTTGAACAACAATTTTGCTTGTAAAAGAGAATGAGCACATCTTAGAAAGTCCTCTTTTAGTTTGAGACAGAATATCATATTGGTTTAGAATCTGGCCTGGAAGAGCAAATTAAGACCTACATTCAGGTCTTAATTCTGCCCCTAATTGGGTGGTATGAATATGTTTAGGCCTCAGTAATTGCATTATGAAATGAGCACAAAGATGGCATCCAAATCAATCACTGCTTAAACATTATAACTCATTATGCAGTTAGATTAATAAGGGCTTGTAGACGTGAATATTTTTTATCGACATTTTGAGAAGAGTTTGTTTACATGACTTTTTATTTGGAATAAAATTATGTAAAGAATTGTCTATATTAGATTACCGCTTAAACTTTCAAATAAAAATAGAGTACTTTCCATTTTACTTTCTATTGTACTTTCTAAATATTCTGTGACCATTCAGAGATGCAGGGATGGAACTTTGCCATTGTGGAAGGATGTTTTATAAATAGACAAAGCAAGACACATTAAAGTAACAAAATCAAATTTTGAAAACAAAAAAAATGTATGATCAACCTGTTAAATAATGTAAACTGGAAAAATATGTGAACTATATTTGTAAAAATAGTATTTAAAACCACAGATTCAGGATTCACAAGGCATTGAGAATAATTATACCATTATAGGATTAGACATATTTATAGGGAATGTTTAAAAACTTCAACAGCAACAACAAAAGCAATCCAAGAACTTATAAAGTCCTCCGTCATTTGTACTGGATGTTGAAAAAATGTTATACATGATGTGTGGCATCATTGTGATTCCTGAGATGCCATGCTAAAATGGATACGAAAATTTCACTTGGATAAGAAAAATGTATTATACATTAAGGAAAACAATGACTTTTATCTGAGAAATATAGCTCTTCTGAATAAGAAGGAGGTGGTATCTGTGAATTTCCTTATATTTGTAAGGCAGGTACAGTTGTTCCGTATCCTTCAGATACGCTGTAGCTGGTTAACAAATAGGCTGCTCAGGGCTTGAGTGGCTCAATCAGTTAAGCTTCTGACTCTTGGTTTTGACTCAGGTCATGATCTTATTATGGTTCATGGGTTTGAGCCCCACATGAGGCTCTGCTCTGACAGCAACTGACCCTGCTTGGGATTCTATCTCTCTCTCTCTCTGCCCCTCCCCACTCATGCTCTCTCTCTCTCTCTCTCTCTCTCTCTCTCTCTCTGTCTCAAAATAAATAAATAAACTTAAAAAAAAACAGGCTTCTCCAGGAATGGAAGATACACCTTATAAACGAGCAAGCTCATGATCCCTGTAAATGTTTGTGAAGAGTTTATTGTGAGATAAATCTGGAAAATTCCTAAAGTCTCATTTCATAATATGTATTTTTTTATTTTATGCCTATACCAATGACTTCTCACTGAAGATTATATGTTTAACTTGGATTTAACAAATAATCAAGCTTTACAAAGTATGATTTTACAAACAGCTAAGCAGTGAATATAATCAGGGGTTAGTTAGGATAATTTTGGAATTAAGACACAAAAAACCCAACTCATATTCCTATGAAAAGCTAGGCTCATTCTGGGCTTATAAATTAATTTTTTTATATGAAACAGATGTCAGAAAGGTTGCAAAGGGATCCCAGGGCCTTTCTGACTCTGCTTTTCTAGGCACTGTGCTATTTCCGTCCTGAGGTCCGTGTCTTCATGGTAGTGGGTGCTGTAATGACATGTAGGGCATCAGGCTCCCTCCTAAAGATTGTAATGATGTTTCGGGAAGTTCTCCCAGAAGAAACAAGGAAACTTTTTTCTCAGAAAATGCAAATGTGACTCTCTTCACACATCATTGGCCCAAATGGACCACATATCTTTTCTTTAATCTTAAAAAAAAAATTAATGTTTATTGATTTTGAGAAACAGAGAGAGAGTGGTGGGAGAGGCACAGAAAGAGGGAGAGAGAGAATCCCAAGCAGGCTCCACACTCAGCGTGGAGCCTGATGTGGGGCTCTTTCCCAGGACCCTGAGACCATGACTTGAGCTGAAATCAAGAGTCGGATGTGTAACCAACTGAGCCACCCAGGTGCCCGTGGACCACATGTCTTTTTGAGTGAATAGTGAAACAAGGGTTATGAAACCAGGAAACCATCCTAGTGCAGTTTACGACAGTTTAGTCCTGGACATGGGTCTGGAACCATGTTATCTTAAAGTTCATGTGATAACATGGGAAGAGTGGATATCTGAATAAACCAAAGTTCTGTTTGGAGAAGGGGGAAGGGAAAGAGTTGATCTGGGGGACACAAAAAACAACTTATACAATTATACACCAAAAATGTTAGTTTGTTAAGATAATGCATTTGATGTAAGCAAACCATCTACTCCCCTTATGAGATCCTATTATTCTAGGAAATTTTAATATAAAATATCATAATGGAGAAAGACAAATACTATATGAGCTCACTTATACATGGAACAAAAATCTAACTCGTAGATACAGAGAACTGTTTGGTGCTTGTCAGAAGTGTGGGGTGGGAAGTGGGAAATGGGTGAAGGTGGTCAAAAAATACAAACTTCCACTTATGAGGTAAGTAAGTTCTGAAAATATAATGTATAGCATGGTGACCCTATGTATTTTAAAGTTGTTAAGAAAGTAGATCTTAGGGACTCCTGGGTGGCTCAGTAAGTTGAGCCACCAACTCTTGATTTTGGCTCAGGTCACAATCTCACAGTTTACGAGTTCAAGCCCTGCATTAGGCTCTGCACAGGCTCTGAACTGTCCATGTGGACCCTACTTGGAATTTTCTCTTTCCCTCTCTCTCTCTCTCTCTCTCTCTGCCCCTCCCCCACTTGCTCTTTGTCACCCTCTCCCTCTCTCTCTCTTTCTCTCTCAGAATAAATAAAAATAAAACTTAAAAAATAAGTAGATCCTAAAAGTTTTCATCACAAGAAACAAAAGTTGTAACTATATAAGGTGATGGACATTAACTAAATTTATTGTGGTGATCATTTTGTGATATATACATATGTCAAACCATTATGCTGTATACCTGAAATTCATATGTAGTTATGTCAATTATATGTCAATAAAATTGGAAAAAATCTAAAATAAAATCAATTCAGATTATATTAGTGTTATTCATAAACATTAATATCAACTCCTTCAAAATTTTTCAAAATGGCTATTTTTGGATAGCTAAATTAGTGGTGCCCATTTGAAACTCCTAATTATGACGATCTCCATACATCTCTACTAAATCTTCTAACATATTGTGCACACTACCTTAAATTATACAAAAAACCATATCTCTGCAAAACTGGAAGGCATGGAATCTTACGAAAGTCGAAAAATAAAAATTTATTTCTAACAGAAAAAAAAAAACCACTGTGGTCATGCTGCAAGTCTTTGTGGAGAGCTAGAGAATCAAAACAAAACAAACAAAACAAACCAACAAGTCAGCAAATGAACAAAAAACTGGAGAGAAAGCACTGAGGTTATGACTAGATGGACAGACACAAGTGGGACAGTCTTTGAAGACAATGCTTCAGAAAGAGAAGCAGGTATGAAGGAAGCTGCAGGTGAATTCTGGAACTGGAAGATGAAAGAAAAGGAAACAAGATGGAGAAGTTCAACATCTTGAAGGCCAAGATGTGGGCAAAGGCTGTTGGGTAGACATGAAGTGTACCTAATTGCAGATCTAAGATTCACAGAAGGCAGGGATAAAGGCGGGAAAATAATACATAAATGTTTTACATACTTTTCCAATAAATAATGCAACTGAAACAATAGTAGGGGAACAACGTGATAGACAGGAAAGAAGATTAAACATATTACCTGCATAGGCTGTGGGTGGGAGTGAAAGAAATCTCTACCATTGGCACAGTGGTAATAAAAGATAAAATAAGGAAACGATGGTGAGGGCACCAAAAAGTATAAGCTCAAAGGTAACCACTAGAATGAAACTCTGAACCTTTTAAAATTCTAAAACAAGGGGCGCCTGGGTGGCTCCGTCGGTTGGGCGTCCGACTTCGGCTCAGGTCACGATCTCGCGGTACGTGAGTTCGAGCCCTGCGTCAGGCTCTGTGCTGACAGCTCAGAGCCTGGAGCCTGTTTCGGATTCTGTGTCTCCCTCTCTCTCTGACCCTCCCCCGTTCGTGCTCGGTCTCTCTCTGTCTCAAAAATAAATAAATGTTAAAAAAAAAAATTCTAAAACAATTTATAAAGAACAAAGACAACACATGACACAGAGAAAGAGACACAGCAAACATGATATCCACAGGATAATAAGAGAACACACATCAAGCTATCTTATCAATTAATGCAAATGCTGTTAACCCACTTGATTAAAAAACATGTTCAGTTTCACTTACACAGAAAGGCCTAGGTGTATGTTGCATAGGATGCATGCACATTTAGGTCAAGATAGTTCAAATGGCAAAAAAAAAAAAAAAAAAAAAAAAAAAAAGAAGAAAAAGAGTGGTCAATGTCATGCCAAATAAAAGAAAAACAGGGCTTGTGATCTTAATATCAAACAAAGTACAATGCAAGACCAAGATCATTGAAGCAGCCAAAGAAAGACATGTTTTAATGTTAGAACCACAGTCTACAATAAAGTTATTTTTCTTTCCCAGAAACAACATGACTTTACAATAAAGTTATAAACTGGAATATGTAATCACCAGATAACAGAACATCTTTAAAAATTAGAAATTACAGTATATTCAAGGAGCTATAAAATAAAATATCCTAATAAAAATAATTTAAAAATATAAGATATTATGCCACCAGTGTCAGCATAAAGCAGATATACTCACAAAATCTTTAAAAAGATAGAAGACCGAAATGCAAATTGGTAAGGTAGATAATCGTCACATGTGTTAAACTGCACACCCCACTAATACAGAATATACCTTCTTTCATGTGCCCATTGAATAATCACAAACAATGGTTATATATAAGGTTATAAAGAGACCATCAGAAAGTATCATGGGATAGAAATATTTTTTAAATGTCATTAATAACAATGCATCAAAAATTAGACATCTACTATAATTGCAAAGCAAAAAAAGAGCCATTTAACTAGAAATGAAATTAATAATCTTCTCTTAAACATCTCATGCTTGAAATGGGATATACACGCTAAAATTACAGTGTTATAAATAATAATGGTGGAGACAAAACATCACTATTTATGGGATATATTTAAAGCAGTGAAATGTATTTTAAGACTGAAACACAAATAAACAAAAATAAGAAATGATTAAAAAATGAATTCAAATCCAGTCTCAAAAACTATAAAACAAAGGAAAGTACAAGGATGGAAACCATAAATATAAACCCAGAAAGTAATGAGACAGAAGATAGGAAAACATGATCTAATTAATAAATCTGCCTTCTTTTTGATAAAAATAAGAAAATAAATAGCCCACTAAATAAACTAATTAATAGACAAGAAAAAAAAATCTATTGAAATAAAATATACTAAAAATATGAGAACAGTGATGGGCTCAAACCCATGAACCTGAGATCATGGCCTGAGCCGAAATCAAGAGTCAGACGCTTAACCGACTGAGCCACCCAGGCGCCCCCAGAGTAATTTCTATATGCATTATCGTTTTCAACACTATTGGATTCTTTTTACATTGTCTTTTCTAATTGGTTATGAAGGTCCAAAAGCAATGAGATTTTCTTTTCAAATGACTCTTGAATCTGGCAAACTTGAAACTGGTTAAGATATCACAGGTAAACTACTTTGTTGTCTTGGTGGTTTTCCCATGTAGATGTTCATATAATCACAGTTCAAGGTGACATCAGGAGGAGGCATTAAGCAAAATAAATATGTACTTCACAGTTGACCAAAGTTTCACAACTGGGACTATTTTCTGTTCCCCAGTTCTCCACAACAAACATTTAGCAATATCCTGAAACATTTTGGGGTCATATTTCTTTTTTGAGGTCCTACTGTAAGTGTCAGTAGTCTAGGGATGCTACTAAACACAGAAGAGATCCCCCAAAGAATTCCCCAGGCTCAAATGTCAACAGTGCTAAGACTGAGAAACTATTATATTGTCCATATTTAAACAGCATACATTGCACACCATGCATGGAAAAGCTTTTCCCCAGTTTCTATATTACAAGGGAATTGCAAATATATATAAGAAAACTCATTTGATTTAGCCCTACTTTCTTCAAACTACATTTTAAAGGATTGGCTTCAAGAAATTGAGTTAGTAATTAATCCTTCTATCAGCTTGACAAATTCTATAGTAATTCATTTCTACCAGGTGTTGCTAAAATAGAGCCCCACAAAATACTGAATTCTATAGGCAGAGATAGAGTTGAAAAATTAGGTAAAATAGCTTGACAATACTTATTTTAACATGGCATACTATTATAAACGTATGCTGCAAATACACAATATAAGCATTTAAAATATAAGACGCGCCTGGGTGGCTCAGTTGGTTAGGCGTCCAACTTTGGCTCAGGTCATGATCTCACCACTTGTGAGTTCCAGCCCCGCATTGGGCTCTGTGCCGACAGCTCAGAGCCTGGAGCCTGCTTCAGATTCTGTGTCTTTCTCTCTTTGCCTCTCTCCCATTCATGCTCTGTCTCTCTCCGCCTCTCAAAAGTGAATAAACATTAAAAAAAATTAAAATTTAACTTAGAGTACACAAGGATTATACGTAGTCCTCAATTTCATACAACTATAATTCTAAATGTACTTTATTTCTTTTGAGTGCTTTAAGTAGAAAATACAAGAAAGTAGTGAAAAAGCTTTGTTTTTTAATTTAATAAATTATATCTTATCAGCTGTTCTTTTTCTTCCCTTTTTATGCATATATTATTTTAGTTGTCTATAAAAGAATACATACTAAAATATTAAGTGAATATTAGGATTTTAAATTTGAATATACATTTTTTTCTTAAAAGACTAATATCCTGGTCTGGTTATAATGTAAGGATTCCTCACAAAAACTCTTAATTGTAGTATGTCAAGTCAATTTCTATACTCTTTAGAATTTTTCATGTGTATAGATAAATGCATCTACCATCATTAACCGCTTTTAGTTTAGGAAGTCAAAAAATCTGCAGGCAGCCAACACCAATAATTTTGAGAAGCACAAAGCTACTCAATTCAGTATACATTTCATGGGGTGGAAATAATTCCTTACTTATTAACCTGCGTATGTGAGAATAAAATGTTTCTATTCTCCAAACACACACAAAAAAGATCATTTGTTCTTTGGCCATCGTCCTGATCCCACGAACAAGTAGCTGCAAAAGTAGCATTAAATTGGTCCTGGCCCAATTAGTGAAGGTTCATCTCAGTTTGTCTCTGAGTCAGCCAGTCAGCGAGGAACTAACAGGCACTGGTGAGTAGCTTCCGAGAGTGGGTCAGTGAGATTCACACCCCAGTCACGTCCTTCCACAGCTGAAAGTCAGCCAATTTATAAACACTCCAACTTGGTCAAGTCCACCGCTTCTTGAATTCAGTGTTCCCCCAGATCCCATAAGTACAGCACTTGCTATTTTCCAGGAGTCTGTATTTTGCAAGCACTGCTCTCCCATACCTACGAAGCCATAAATTCAGCGTTTTGTTCGTCCGCTGCAAGCGAGTAATGAGTGCTTCCTTTGGCATTCGAGATATAACTTTACTTGCTAAATAAAAGCCACAATTTGAAACACATTTATTTTCTTAACAAAGAGAACTGTAAATACTAATAAAAAAAACTATAAGTGAAAGGAACTACATTATTAACTTATTTTAGATTTGTATAAAATGGAGAATAAAATAAAACAAATGTAGAATTTTCCATAAATGATCATTACAACTATTTTGCAAGTTAAAGCATCTGGTAATTCTGTCTCTGTTCCCAGCTCTTTGATAATTTCTATATTTGTTACACTAATTTTATCTCACGTAAGGTTTATCTTGAATTGTTCACATTTTTATCACTCACATGCCTTAGACATAATCATATCTCAATAGATATTTGTTGAATAACTTCTAATTAACAGTCATCTCTATCCAAGGCCTTATATGAATTCTTAACTACGCCAAAAATGGATTGGTCTAATTCCGGTTTCCAAACAGCCTAATTCACTGACAGTATCCTGCCATCTGCACAACATACCCCATGTGGACACAGGGAACTATTGAATGTGCCTTATATTCTCCAAGCCCAGATTGGCTCCATAACTTTTTTATAAAAAGAATGAAATCTATCATTACATATATTGTAAAGCAGTTGACAAAAAAGATAAACTACTACTGTCAGATGTGATTGTTTTGGGTGATGGTTTTGACATGCCATTGATTGGTATGTCTCTTCTACTGAATCTTATCTCTCTTCCCAGATGGGTGACAGGAGAATATGACAGTCTCCTGCCAGACTACCATAGGACATGGATGCTAGGTTGTTGTTGACAGAAAAATGCAAGCTCTTCAAATGCTGACTAGAATTGTTCTGGAATACACTGTTACATGTTTATGTTAAACATGTATTGATAAGCTGAAAGTGAGGGGACAGACGAAGATATTCCAGGCAAATGGTAACCTCAAGGGACTTGGGTGCTTGCACTTGTATCAGACAAACTAGATTTTAAGTAAAAAAAAACTATCATAAGAGACAAAAAAGATCATTACATAATTATAAGAGGATTAGGAAGACATAACTTACAGTATGTTCTGAAGGAAGGAACAGCAATACAGTGATGGTGGGGGACTTCAGCACCCTACTTTCAATAATGGATAGAGAACATCCAGACAGAAAAGCAGTAAGGAAACAGCAGGCATGAACAACACTAGAGACCAAATGGACCTAACACAAAACAAATCTTAACACATTTAAGGAAATGGAAACTGTACCAAATACCTTTTCTGATCGTAATCGAAGGAAACTAGAAATCAAACAGAAGGAAAACCGTTTGGAACACTCACAAAAGATGTGGAAATTAAATAACACACTTGAAACAACCAATGGATCAAAGAAGAAATCAGGAAAGAAATGAGAAATGATGATATATTATTCTCCAAGCCTTTCTTTTTTCCTTTTCCTATTTTCCTTTTATCCAAACGAGGATTATCAAATAGAATAAAATTATTTTCTGGGGGCACCTGGGTTGTTCAGTTCGTTAAGCATCTGACCCTTGATTTCGGCTCAAGTCATGATGTCATGTTCTTGGGTTGGAGCCCCACGTGGGGCTCAGTGCTAACAGCGTGGAGCCTGTTTGGGATTTTCTCTCTGTTTCTCCCTCCCTCTCTCTTTCTCTCTCTCCCCCCTCTCTCCCTCAAGAAAATAATTAAACAAAAAATATTTTCCAATATAAGGGTTATTCATGATCAATAATCTTGATTTATCAAATGTAGTTAATAGATAACTATTTAGAGCATCTAAATATCAAAGACTTTCATTAGGCTAATCTCAATGGGAAATGCTGTTTTGCATTCTGTCGTTTTAATCCTTATACCACCCTATGTATGACATATGCATTCCTATTTTAGTATTTCATTGCTAAGTCACAGAGGTTAAGTGATTTGTTCAACAACTATAGCTCACAAGGGGCAAAGCTCTCATTCGTGCCACAGTATCCCAGCCCATCAGCTGGCAAGTTTATGGAGGAAAACTTGCTGGTGCCCCCACATATCCGTTAACATCTTGTAAAATGGTAATGATTGAACAATAATCACTGTTTGGGATCATGGTGCTAAATATACTCTTTTTTTGCTACAGAAATAAAGCAAGCTTTTGAAATGAAAAAGTAATTTGGTTGCTTGTTAAAACATAGAACACTTTCAGAAACTCCACTTTTGTTTACGGTAACTACTAAATATTCAAGTGTTCTTAAGTCTTTGAAGGAAACTACAAGTATCATTTATGTAAGAATATTGTTTAAAATATAATAATATTCAAATGGAATCATAGTGTCATCTTATCCCTTCTGTTAGAGATTAAAGTTACTTTCTAGATAAGCAAGTTTTATAAAACAGCTCCATATAATGAAAAATAGAAATTGTTACATTCAAAAATGTGATTAAAGGGAGAATGATTTTCGGTACTTACTCAGGGGAAGAACAGATACAGGTAGATAAAGAAAATATTCTATGTTGATGAAGCAAAACATAGTGCAACATAAGAAATTATTTGTATGCGCTTTTAATAAATTTTGAATTCATTCTTATGTTATTTTGTTATATATTTAAATTATAACATTTATTACTGTTACTAACAATCTATTACATTAGGTAAGGCAATGAAATGAATGATTATGGTTCATTCTGTAGTAAAGAGACGTATACTAGGGTTTTGGGATCTATAGATCTGTTCTATAATCTATAAAAGCAAAAAAAAAACACAACAAACTGCAGGTATTTGAGTGATCCATATAAGTAGACAAAGTGATTGAACTGAAAATTTGGTGTAATAGTGAATGATAAAAACCATCACTGAAAGAAGTCAGTGAATGTGGATGGGAGCAATGGTCACTCAGACAGTGACACCAAAGGGACCCCATTCCTTTATTTCTTTTCTGGTTTTTACTCTGCTAAGACCGGTGCTCCACCCCATTCTACACATGTCATGTAATACCAAAGGCATTGTCTTCCTTATAAGAGACAAGGAGTTAATGACTAGAATAGAGAAGATCTAAGGAAAGACCCCGGATCTCCCAGGTGGTCCAGATCCATCTGTATTTGCTTTCTCTATGTCTTCAATAAACTCTGATTCCATCTCCTGCTGGTATCCTGTTTGAAGCCAACCACCCTCTTGGCTGGTCCTGCTGGACCTCCTCGGGGCCCTTGACCCTGACCTCCCTGCATCACCTCCATTTCAGCATGTAGCTTACTTTGATAAATAATACCCTTTCCAGGTTGCTAGTATTTTTCTAACAAATTATTAACACATCACTTAAAATTCCAAAGTCTAAACCTGTTACCAAGATTCATTCAAATATATATTTTATAGACCATGATTTACCAGTGTATCCCAAGGAATCTTGTTCTGCTGGATAACCTTTAAAACAAATAAAGCAAAAATATATATAATAATAATAAATAAAAATCCCCCTAATGTCTGAGATCATTATATTTAAAAAACACAAACTACATTTTCTTTGTTAGGCAAAGTTCTAAATTACTTAAGCATAATAAAATTCTGGAAAGTTCTACAGTAGTAAAATTATGCCAACTTTGTTAGAAAACCCATAAAAGTACAACAGGAGAGGAATAGTCGTAGAATGTGGCACTGTGATTAGTTACCTTCCTTTCCAATTTATAGATTTTCCGTCTTTAGTGCCATGATTAAAATTTATTTTTTTGTTTTGCTTTTCTCCTGAAAAGAAAAACCGAATTCATATTTTTAACTATGAAATTTTCTAATGAATAAGTACAAATAAACCTGTACATTTTATTCTACACCTTGGTTTGACCATCTGACAAGATCAAATACATATCAAATTTTCAGCATCATTAATCCAATCTCTGCAAAGGCTCATGATGCCTACTTCCCATTTCAATAAAAAGTACTCATTCTTAGTGTTTGATGCACATATCCTTGCATACGTATGTATACATGAACAACAGCAAAGGTTAGATATTGCACGTATACAATTTAATCTGAACACATCTTATTCCGCAAATGTCATTCTATGTCATATTCTTCATTGACTCGTGTGTTTTCAAAATATGTTCAGGATTATACAGTTATGGACCTTGGCTTCCCTCTGATGCATAGCATACCATACAATAATCAATGAGGTTTTACTTCTTCCCCTAGTGTTGGTCACTAAACCAACCTGGTGTTAAATCCAACTGACAGCTAGCATAATCGTGAATCAGGTGATTGGCCCTGTGCATGGGGCTGTGGCTCTGTGTGAGCATTTCTTTAAAAAGAGGCAGATTCAGAAACGGCATTACCTTGTCATAATATATAGCTATTTAATTTTCATAAACAGTTGTTTAATTTTTATTATTTTATGCCTAACCTTAATAATTCCCCACCTTACTGTATACTTTATTTAGTCTCTGTCTCTCTTTTTCTTTCTCTCTGTTCAATATTAACCTAAATCCATATAACTTCATATTTTAAAAGGATGTGGTTTTAAAGGAACAGGTGGTTTAACAGGCAACCAAAATTTCTGTCCTTTCGCGCAATGGACTAAGGATCAGTCATGCTCCAATCTGGGAATTGTGCTGAGTTACAACCTGTGTTGTAATGTGTTTAACAGATACAACCTGCCTCTGTGCCAGCCAATGGCACACGTGCACAGTAAACGTTGGAATGTGGCTTGTGTGAGTGCTGTGCACTAAGGATTTGTAATGAGTTGCTTACATGCCACGGAATAGTTTTGCTCTTATCCTCATTTGACTGCTCGAAAATACATGCAATATATAGCTATCTAGCACATAGTTTGCCATAGATTCGTAGATTCCTGTGGCAATAAAGCAATGCTCATGTATGAAACATCTGGGTTTTAATTTTTCATGTGTCAATCAAAATGTTGCTGACTCTTTGGTTGATGCCATTCTTTAGAACTGAAAAATTATAGTGCCATAGTCAACACTGACCTTTAAATCAGTCTGAAGATTAATGTATGCGATAGTTCGCCTATAACTGGTCGATGTGAGCATAATTTTTTACACGCTGTTAAAAACATAAGTCAGTTTGCCCAGTGATATTTGTTTACCTTCCCTAAGCACTTGTTACTTTGTCCATTTATTGGGTTTCATCCTTTTCTACTAAATGCTGTGAACAACATAGGAAGACATTACTATTTTCTAATCTATAGATTTCCTGCTATGGCTGGTTCATTCTGATCTCTGAGGCAATCTTCTCCTATTCAAATTTAGTGTATTATGCTTTTATGTTCTTTTTATTTTAGCATTTGCTGTTCCTGCTGTTTTTTGAAGCTCTTTATTTCTATGTTTACGTATTCACTACTTAGATTTTTCCCCCTTCCTGAGTGTATTTATTATTTAAATAACCTTCCCTCCCCAGCTCCCCCTTCCTCCCCACCATGGCTGCTCTCTCATTTTAGTTTTTGACAACTGGGGTTATGTCTTTAGGTTATGTATATGCTCTGGACCTCAGCTGGGATTTCTCCAGGGCTATTCTGCCTCTTTGTGATTTCCCGGATGGATTACATCCTGCTTGGCTGCTGTAGAGTTCTTCCTTCTGCTTGTTTGTTCTCGGCCTCATTGGAATTTACTCATAAATGTGGTTGGGTTTTCTTTTCTAAGGGAACTCATATTTTTCTTTTTGGGTAGTTACCATCCCTGTATCCACAGATAATTATTTCATAATCTTTTTTTTATATTGTTTTTTAAGGTTTACTTATTTTTGAAAGAGAGAAAGAGATAGAGTTTGAGCAGGGTAGGGACAGAGAGAGAGGGAGCCACAGAATCTGAAGCAGGCTCCAGGCTCTGAGATGTCAGCACAGAGCCTGATGGGGGGGGGGGGTGCTGGGACTCATGACCCGTGAGATCATGACCTGAGCCGAAGTCAGACGCTTAACTGACTGAGCCACCCAGGTGCCCCTCTTTTATTTATTAGAGGTTTTCAATTACTTTCACACAGCTGAGTCTAAGCCTTGAGGTTTTTCGAATTTGGGTTTTATCTTATTTTTATTACACCTGTGTCCTTTATAACAAATTTTATTATATAGACAATATTGTATGACACTAAAAATCACTATATGAATCGAAGGCAAAAGCAAATACGAGGCAAAATCATCATCGTCTTAATGATAATTATGAAAAAGTAAACATTGTTTCATGTAAATGATGTTATCATTTTATGTATTTTGTTGTTTGGTTTTGTTTTTATACACGGAGCCCAATGTGAGGCTTGAACTCACAATCTTGGGATCAAGAGCTGACATGGCATCAGGAGTTGGAGGCTTAACTCACTGAGTCACCCAGGCGCCCCTCCTGCAACTTTCTTTTAAAGTAGTGTTTATATGATTGTTCTACTTAATACTATTTTCATCACAATTATTTTGTACATAATTAAAAATCAAGTAATGCTATAAACTTACCATTAAAAAGAATACTCCTTATCTCTCATCTCCCAAATGACCAGACGCTATAGTTTTAAGTATTATGTAAAGTTGTATAAATATGATGCGTATACCAGTATTTACATATAAGCTTTCAAATTTACACAGTATCTGTTGATCAAAAAAACATTAGAATTTAGAACTTAAATATAAATTTCCATTACAGATGCTCCTTTTTCTTAAGCTAACTAGGTTCTGTGCAATTCTCTCTCTCTCCAATTCTCTCTCTAGATAGATACTTAGATGATATATAGATAGATAGATAATAATAGATATACAGTTATATAGATTATTATTAAATGTTTGTATGATTAAAATTACACGAATGATATTTTCATGTAAACCACACATTGTAGAACACTTATATTTTTTCAGTATATATTTTTTCGCGTTTCATCACTGTATCATGTTCATTTTATGTGTTTAATTACATGTATGACTTTCACAACAACCAAACTCTGTAACTGAAGTCTAAAACTCAGCAACGTTCAAATATAACACACGGCATTATCAGCTATAGTCATCATGTTGTCCATTATATCCCTGGTGCTTATTTATCTTATAACTGGAAGTTTGTACCTTTGACACCTTCTCCTAATTCTCCCATCCCCCACCCCTCCCTTTGCCAGCCACAAGTCTGATTTCTCTTTCTATGAGTTTTGTTTGCTTTAAGTTTCTACATATAAGAAAGACCATATAATATATGTCTTTCCCTGTCTGACTTATTTCACTTAGCATAATGTCCTCAAGGTCTATCCATGTTGTGACAAAGCATAGGATTTCCTTCTGTTTTATGGCTAAATAGTATTTCATTGGATATTAATGGTACTGAACCTAACAGGCATGAATTGATATCTCCTTGTGGTTTTGGTTTGCATTTCCCTAATGATTAAAAATGTTGACTACTTTTTCATGTTCCTTTTGGCCATGTGAATATCTTCTTTGTCAATAGGTCCATTCAGGCTCTTTACCTATTAGAATAGCTAAAATCCCAAACACTTACAACACTAAATGTTGGTAAGGGTATGGAGCAGTATGAACAATTTTATTAATCGCTGGTGAGAGTGCAAAATGGTGTCCACTTCGCCGTTTGTCACTTTGGAAGTCAGTGAGGCAGTTTCTTGGCAAGCTAAATATCAGGTCATCATATAATCCTTCACTCAGTTTCCTAGATAATTGCCCAAGTGAGTTGGAAGCATACCCACCCCAAAACCTGCCCATGAATGTTTATCACAGATCTACTCATAATAGTAACAATTTAGGAGCAACCAAGATGTCCTTTAATAAGTGAATGAATTAAAAAAAAGGACATGAGCTATCAAGCTCTGCAAAGACACGGCAGAAGAACTTGAAATGTATGTCACTATATTAAAAGTTTGTACAGGTGGCATGACAAAATACCACAGACTGGATGGTTTAAACAACAGACATTTATTTTTCCAGAGTACTGAAGGCTGGAAGTCCAGTGTCAAATTGGCAGGTCTCGTTTCACGTGAGACTGCTCTTCTCGGCTTGCAGAGGACTACCTTCTCCCTGAAGCCTAATCTTTCCTCTCTGCTCGCACGCCACTGGTGTCTTTTCCTCTTTTAACATGCCAATCATGTTGGATTAGGGCTCCATCCTTATGACTTCATTTAGCTGTAATTACCTCCTTAAAGGCCTTGTCTCCAAATACCATCATACAATATTTCATACAATATCTCATTGTATTGTATTTCATACAATATTTCTTATCATTCCTCTTAAGTCCATGAGCAAACATCATCTGCCCACACCAATTATTTCTATCCGCTATTGTAGTAGAGGCAACAATCAATGCAATTAGAGATTTTAGAGTTTTCAAATAAAAATGGGATTTCATACAAAAATTATGTTTGAAAAAAATATTGTCCACATAGAGAACCAAGTTAACACACAGTCTATAAGAAATAATAGAAAAATTGACTAAGAACATCATCAACATTAAAATTTTAAATTAAAGAAATCAATAGCATTATTAGATATCAATAAGAAAAATACAGAAGAAAAATATCACAATAAATACTAGGGAAATAAATAGATATTTAATTTACCAAAAAAGGATCTTAAGTGTTTCCACTACAACTATCAATCACTCAATTAACTAATTTAAAAGGTTACTATATGAGGTGATAGATGCATTAATTAATTTGATTGTAGTAAATATACCACAATGTATACATATATCAAAACACCACGTTGTATACTTTAAATATGCACAATTTTTTCTTTGTCAGTTATACATCAATAAAGCTGTAACAACACCGAAACATGCATTTGAAAAAAAAAAATTAGCTATCTGCTGTGTGGCATTTGGGAAAAGGCTGGCTACCAACCCAAGGACAGAGCTCATTTGAGTTGTGAAGGCAGGCAGAAGCCCTGCTCCTATTCTAGTAAGTGCATGAAATGAGATAGATTTTCATGCCCCTGTGTATGTTTGTGGGTGTATGTATGTGGGAGTGTGTATATATGTGTTTTTTTTTTTCAAAATGAATGCATCAGTAGCAGTAGGATGTAAATTTAAAAAACATTTAAGTACTTGGATTATTTTCAGTTTAAATTTGTTTTCTCTCTATAGAATCTGATATGATATGTTGTGCAGAGTACAAGAATAAGTATCCAAAAAGTAATCATATTAATCAGATAAATATTTGTGAATATTTATCTTCATCTAGTTCCTCTTTACATTTGGTTAAATAACTGATGTTAAGATGGAGACATAAAAAAATTAATTTAGTGGCCTTCTAGCTGCAGTTTTTAATTTGGAGTGAATACATAAAATCATGTTACATCTCAGAAAATTTTGCATGTTCTCGAATAGAGAACTAAAAAGGGATGTGAGATGTTTTTTTTTAAGAGGGTAGCCTTATTATCTATTTCTCATTTTATTCTACCCAGACATGTTTTTTCAATGCCTACAGTTATTCCAACATTGTAGGCTTATGGGTATAAATGCAAACAAATCAAAGTTTAATTTTTCCCCACCTTGAAATGTCCTTGGACTTTTTTATAAAAGCCTGAAGAGAGTTTCAAGACTATATCTGTTCATTTCATATTTTCTGGGGAAAATAAGAACGCATCTACTTTAGCCCATTGTTCATTAATTTATTTACATCTATTTGCCAAAAACGTGCACAAAGTGGAACTGATGTAGTTCTCTATCTTTCCTTTGATTACTCCTTGCTTTCAAAAGGAACAGCAGTAACAAACACTTAATGTGCCTGGAGAATGTTAAAATGTGTCACATCATCAGCTTGCCATTGTCTTATTTTTACTAAGCTGAAATCTAAATGGAAAGAAAGCACATTATATTACCATGTAATTTAACATGACGAAGTAAAACGATGAGAAACTGGAAATGGAAACATTGACGAAGTAAAACGATGAGAAACTGGAAATGGAAACATTGATTGACCTTTCTTTTTTTTTTTTTTATGAAATTTATTGACAAATTGGTTTCCATACAACACCCAGTGCTCATCCCAAAAGGTGCCCTCCTCAATACCCATCACCCACCCTCCCCTCCCTCCCTTTCAATATAGTTCTCAGGCTATGTTTCTAAGACTCATACTGACAGGATACGTCCTGCAACACTCTAGCCACTTAAGATGCTAGAGTTCAGATATAATAAATATCATTTTAAGAGAGGGTAAATATAACATTCAACTTGTTGAAAGATGCGATTCATGAATTACATTGCAATTATCTCCATCTTTACTGTTCAGCCAATATGTACTTCACCTCTAGTCCCTGGAGACAGAGCTAAAACCTTCTTATCAAAACACTAATTGACATTGGAACGTATTTATTAAGAGTTATTTCGATCAGCTTGCATTAGTTCATTTCTTTTCTGTATTAATTAAAATGCTGCCAGGTGACTATGCTTTTCATTGATTGAACCCTAACAAGAACTCTATATTTTGGGGTGCACTCTGGTATCCATGATTAGAGAGGACTACTGGGGATCAGGCTAGCAGGTAGAAGTTGTCTTTCTTTATTTACCTGGCTAGCGTTACGTCCATTCAGAAGAGAATTCTCATTTTTAAGATATGCCTCATAGAACTGTAAAAGCCTTAGTATAATGAAAGATTAGACCATTTTCTCACGAGAGTGTATCAAAATGTAGTTTCATGTTGAATTTTAAGATAATTAAATCTGCGGATGGTATGTTAAATCAATCAGCAAAGCCCTGCAGGATCTCAGGTGTATTTCATGAAGAACTTTGAACCTCACAAGCTACAAAGCACTGTAGTCAGTAATATGCCCTCTAAAGAATCCCGAAGCGTGTTATACCATGGGGGGTGTAAATGCACAAAGCAGGGCCTGTCATATATTTGCCTAAAGAAGAAGTTCTAAGTCTTTCTGAATTTACTGCAACTCCTGTCACTTGGCTGCATCATTCACTTTTTGTGACTCTCTTACATCTTTGACTTCTGTCTTTGATATTATTTATTTTGATCTCGCCTTTTGTCTCTGGCATGCAGCCTTATTCTTTGTCACGATGGTTTCCTTCTGTTATAATCTGTCAAGAGGGTGGGAAATGATTATTTAGAGCAATGCACGGAGGGAATTTATAATTCATTTGGAAAGTCTTCATGCTGAAGCAGAACTTTAAGAATCATATTAAATGATTTAGTTAAGCAAATACAACTTGAGCCAATACAGAGTGTCCTTTCAAGTAAAGTAGGTGACTGTGACTATCATCTATGAGGCAAATGTGGCACGTTAATGTAATTATAAAAATTATAAATAGAGATGAAATTCAATCAATTTTGAATACAGTTTCTTACATTTCAATTTTGACAATAAAATGGTTACAGTAGCAACAGCATGATATTTCTAGGAAGATATACCCAATTTAAATAAAGAATAAAATTATTTTCTCCTGAATTCCCATAGTTTTCAATTTCCTCCCTCCTTCCTTCCTTCCTTCCTTCCTTCCTTCCTTCCTTTCCTTTCCTTTCCTTTCTTTATTTTTTTTCCATCAAAAAATTACTGAATGATTACTTTATGCCAGATACCATTCTAGATACATAAGAAAACAGTAAAATAACCACACTGACTTCAACAACAACAACAACAACAACAACAAACACAATAATAATAATAAAAGAGCTCTGCCTTTGTGCAACTTCTCTTCTGTTTGGGGTGGCAGAAAAATCTATAATAAATATTTAAATGATATGGTATATTAGAAGATGATGTGTGCTAGTGAGGAAAAGCAAAGCAAAGCGGGTTCAACACGATTGTCATTGTGTGATGCGGAAATGGCTGTGTGCACTAGTGAATTAGGAGGTCAGGATAAGGTTCCTGAGAAAGTGAGATTTCTGGAAATATCAGTGAGTCATCCAGGCGAGTCCCTGGGGGATACAGTGTGTGTTAAGGATGCCATACATGCTGGGAATGTGTGAAAGAGAACCACAATCTATCATTTGCTGTAAATGTTTCTCCCCTTCCATGTTAATCGGGGCATTAATGGGTGGCGGTATGATACAGTGGCAGGAATGTGAACTTCTGAGTCAGAGAGTCTTGGGTTCACACACCCTTTTTCCTACTTACCAGCCAATATACATAGACAGTTGTTCCATCCGTGTGAACCTCAGTTTCGTCATACCTGTCACCATAAGACCCTATTTCTTGGGCTTTTATGACAACTGCATGATACAGTGTATCTGTTTAAAACACTCAGCATGCAATGTTAGTGGCATTAATTTATGCTAATTTAAACGTACATGACGCTAACTCATGCTAGTGGGAATTGGAATAGATGGAGTTAACTCTATTTTTCTTCATGGTATTTACTATCCAAAAATTTATACACACTGTATTTTCCTCGCACAACATTCATCGGTTCTTGGCATTCCTGGGATATTATGTGTAATCACTGCTATGATAAAATCACTTAAGTCAATTTATTTCATCTATTTTCCAAATTAATAATTTCAAGGAATATTTTTAGGTCACTATTTTCCTCTTCAAAACTCCGGAGAAATGGAGAATTACAGGATAATTATTCGTATCAAAAATTTATTGGTGTTTCTCACCTGCCAAAGAATGTCTCACGGAGACCCTAGAACTTGGACTCCTACAACCTTTGCACATCCAGAGACAACAGATACACCCCGAAATGCATGGTACTAGTTCATCTTTCTCTAAAGTATTTGTCTCAGTGCACCAATCGTATCCTTATTGCTATCCCTGTTGGGTCCCACCCCCGTTAAAAGAGCATCTCCAATTTTTATTTTACAAACAGATGCACAAAGTGCAGAGTCCATCGACAACCCTCTGAAACAGCATCCAGCTGGCTACAAATATCAGTGAATTCTGGGATAGTGGTGGCAAGGCTAACTAGTCAGTTTTCAAGGAATCTTTTTCAAATTTATGGAGGAAAATAATAACTGCATCCATCTCCTTAATGGTGACCTTTTTAATTTTGTTTTCAGTTTCTCATTTTAAATTTTGAACTAATAAATATTTCACCTCTTTGTTCCTGTCCCTGGAGGCTTTCATTTAAAATTTTTTTTTGTAATGTTTTATTTTATTTTTTGAGAGAGACAGAGTGAAAGTGGGGGAGGGTCAGAGAGAGAGGGAGACACAGAATCCAAGGCAGGCTCCAGGCTCTGAGCTGTCAGCACGTTACCTGATGCAGGGCTTGAACCCATGAACATGAGATCATGACCTGAGCCAAAGTCAGATGTTTAACTGACTGAGCCACCCAGTTGCCCCTGGAGCCTTTCTGACCACTCAGCTCTGCCAGTGGTTCTCCCTTCATGTTTTTGCATCTTTATTTAATTTTGTTTTAATTATTTCTTTTTCTCATTCATTCTTTCTCACCAGTTACTTTGCTGAAGGAGCTACAGTAATTTAATGAGGAAACGACATTCATTTTAACAAACTGCATAGGAACTACTGAATATCAGTATGGAAAAAAATGAACTCTAAAAGTCACTTCATACCATAGATAAAAAATTGTTGAAATGGATCATAGACTTACATATCCAAACTAAAATGTAAAACTACAAGAAAATTCAGGAGAAAGTTTGCAAGACATTTAGTCCAGCAAAATTTCTTGTATAAAACACAAATAACGTGAGCCAATAAAAATTGGATAAACAGATCAATATAATGTCTTCTCTTTAAAGACACCATTTGGGAAATAACAAATAAAAATACACAAATTGGGAAATTATTTTTAGATTATATAAATCTAATGAGGACTTGTACACAGAATATATTAAGAACCTTTAAAATTATTGATAATAAAAATGAAAAAACAAAAATGGACAAAATATTTGACTAGGCACCTTGCTAAAGAACTTTTATGAAGGCAAATAACCATGTAAACAAGAATTCTACCTCATCGTCATCAGAGAAATACAAATTACAGCTTCTATTGTATACCAATACATAGTACTCCATGCATAATGACTACAGTTAAAGACTGATAATGTTTAGAGTTGGCAGATTTGTGGAGCAAATAGTTATACATGGTTAGTGGAAATGGAAAATATTTCAACTTTGGAAAATAATTTGGCAAGTTTTGAAAACTTAAAAATACAATTTCCCCACATTACTTTGCAATTTGTCCAAAAGAACAGAAAATTTAATTCCATACAAATTCTTCTACATAAATGTTGATAGCAGCTTTATTCCTAAAGGTCAAAATTTGGAGGCAAGTCACATGTCCATTAACAAGTAAATGGATAAGCAAATTTGGGTATATCTGTAAAATGGAATACTACTCATCCAGATAAAGAAATGAACTATCGTTGCACAATATGATATGGCTGATATCAAAAACATTGCCGAGCAAACGAAGCTGGCCAAAACTATACATACTCTATAATTCCATTTGATTTCTTCCCCACAAGAGCAGATCTGTCCCAGAGAGAGATAGCAACTTCACACTGGACCCCAGTATGAGGAGGTATATGGACAAGAGCCAAGCAAAACAAAGCAGACCCATTTGCCATAGAGACAAAAGCATAGCTGCTACTATAAACTGTTAATAATAAATACAGTTCTTCCTCAGCCTATGATAGGGCTATATCCAGATAAAGCCATGGTAAGTTGAAAATATCACTAAGTTGAAATTGCATTTAACACAGCTAGCCTCCTGAGCACCGTAGCTTAGCCTAGCCTACCTTAAACAAGCCCAGAACACTTCCATGAGCCTATATTGGGCAAAATCATTTGACACAAAGCCTATTTTATAATAAAGTGTTGATTATCTCATGTAATTCATTGCATACTGTAATGAAAATGAAAAACAGAATGATTGAATGGGTACAGAAGGTTGTCAGCATCTTGGTTGCTGATGGTTGTTGACCTTCTTATCGAGTGGCCGACTGGGAGCTGCCCCCCGCTGCCCAACCTCACGAGAGAGGATCATCTCACATATCACTGCCTGGGGAAATATCCAAATTTAAAATTCCAACTACTATTTCTATTAAATGTTTATCATTTTCACACCACTGAAAAATCGTTAAGTCAAACAACTGTCAGTCACGACCATTTGTAAATCCTTTGTGTAAGTCACTGAGATTTTGAGGCTTTTGTTATCACAGCAAACCTGACTAGCACAAGAAAACACAGAATATTCTTGCAAACTGGATATATTTTCGGGAATGATTTCTTTGGGTTTACGAGAAAGGGTATGATCTGCTACACAAATGCCTGCCTCTGCGGAGGCCATAATCCAGCAAAGAGATGAATGCATGCAAAAATAATAGATTGCATAATATAATTATAGATATTGACACGTAGTAAGATGCAGTGACACATACATTTATGCCTTCCAGAAATTAATGGACTGAAAAGTTTACTGCAAATAGTTAGAACACCTGATCCTTTAGAAATGTAGAAGCCTCCAAAAGTTCCCGCTCTTTGACCTCATTTTTTTCTTCTGTTAGTTGCCATTTTATTAACATTTTCTTTCTTCATTCAGAAAAACTTGATGAGATGTCTTACTATAAACTTACAGTCTTACCTCTCTATACTTGGGGTGCTTTTTAAATTTGTATGTTGAGTGGTAACCCTCCTCCTAAGTAAAACATTGAAAGGCAATCTCATAGAATCATATTAATAACACTAATACGATGGGCTCCTCACAATACTTTACTTCTTAGAAACCACAGATTCATCCTTTCTGTATTTTTGCAATAGGGCAAAACAAACATAATCTTAAACAACAATCTGGGGCACCTGGGTGGCTCAGTTGGTTGAGCGACCGACTTCGGCTCAGGCCATGATCTCATGGTTGGTGAGTTCGAGCCCCATGTCGGGCTCTGTGCTGACAGCTTGGAGCCTGGAGCCTGCTTTGGATTCTATGTCTCCCTCTCTCTCTGCCCCTCCCCTGCTCATGCTCTGTGTCTGTCTCTCAATAATAAATAAACGTTAAAAAAATTAAAAAAAAAACAACAACAATCTAAAAGTACTGCTGTATTCATAGAAAAAAAAGTACTGTAGTATTGTTAGAAAACCAAGTGAAGATATTTGGAATATGGGTAGTTACCCTGATCTGGAGTTTTGAATGGAATTTTGGAACACTATAATTTACTAAGGGACTAGTATCTCTTATGATGGACATAAATGCAGCCTTTGGAATTTTTTGAGTTTCAGACCCAAACAGTCAAAAGATTTTTGGTCTCTCCTATCTAAAATGGCCTGTAGATAATCTAAATACACCCCAGACTGAATTCATAATCTCTCCTAAATCCTCTTTTCTCTTCTTGTGGGGAAAATCTGGAGATTACTATAATTAGCCTAAACATACATCTGAATTTAAACCCCATCATCTTACATTATGCAAATGCAATAGGTCCCTAAGATATGCCCATTTCCTAAATAATTTCCAGAAATTTTCTATTTTTTTATCACTGCTAGCTCCCATAATTTTTTTCAGCTTTTCAAATAGTGTACATTTCCATGTATTTTCCTTTTCTTTGTCTCATTTTCCTATAATTTTCTCACTACTACTGAAATAATGTTTCTAAAATAAGAATTGGATCATTTCCTTAAAATACTCAGTGGTATCCTATAAATTCCGCACTTCCTACTGTAGCATTTAAGTAATGCATAATCTGGCTCCTATCCACATAGAGAGAATTATCACTAGTTATACCTCAGTACTTTATCTACACTTTAACTATTTATAGCTAACATTTATTGAATGGTTCTTTGTGATAAACTCTCTTCGTTGCATATAACTACATTTAAAAAAATGGAGTGCCCGAGTGGCTCAGCAGGTTAAGTGTCAGACCCTTGATTTCTGAGATGAAGTCCCCTCCTCCCCCATCCCCATCAGGCTCTGAACTAACAGCCCAAATGCTGCTTGGGATCCTCTCTCCCTCTCTCTGCCTCTCCTTTGCACGCACATGTGTGCACATGTGCTCTCTCTATCAAAATAAATAAATAAACATTGATTTTTTTTTTAATTTTTTTTTCAACGTTTATTTATTTTTGGGACAGAGAGAGACAGAGCATGAACGGGGGAGGGGCAGAGAGAGAGGGAGACACAGAATCGGAAACAGGCTCCAGGCTCTGAGCCATCAGCCCAGAGCCTGACGCGGGGCTCGAACTCACGGACCGCGAGATCGTGACCTGGCTGAAGTCGGACGCTTAACCAACTGCGCCACCCAGGCGCCCCAAACATTGATTTTTTTTAAATCACAATTCTATTAGATAGAAAACATTAGTATTCTAGTCTTGCAGATAACTAGGCCCAGAGACATTAAGAAACTTAGGCAACATCACACAGTTAATAAATGTTAGCAGTTAGATGTCGACCCAGCATAGTCTGCTTCAGAGCCACTATGTTCTAACATGATTGGGGAACAATTGTCCCATGACCTGAGTGTTCTGTACCTTTGAGTGTGACATTTCCTCTGCTTGAAAATGTCCCCTCCCCCTGTATGCAAACAGAAACTTCATTTTCCCTTAATATTTCTAGCAATGTTTGCACATATTAACTCTCTGGCATTCTATCCTAATTCTTTTTTTTTAAAATGGTAAAATGAAAATTTAGTGATTTCACTGCCTCAATACCTTGAAGGACTAGTATGTTCTAGCAAAGTTTATATTTTCACTGAATATCACATAGGATGTGTTTTGCACGTGCTGGCTGAATAAGTAAATCAGATTCATGCAATAGTACTGAAAGCCAGAAGCCATAATAATAGGCATGGTGTTGGCAACAGAACCATTGTGGATTAAAGGCTAGAGTTTGTAAGGACTGAATGCAAGGTCTTTTTTCTGGCATTCCATCCCACACAGCTGGGCATTCCCATCCAATACACGGAGATAAGCACGTAACTTTGGGGAAATGGGAAGATTTTATGTTCTTTCTCTCTCAAAATTAATATGTGCTTCTCTTCTATACTTCATTCTTCACATCCATTCTCCATTTGTGTGATCCCATCTGATGCTTTTGGTTTTAACCAATATTTGGTAATCTTTGGTTATCTATCCAAATGTGTATGTGGAGAAGTCTCGTCCTGAATTCTATGCTTTTCCCTAAAATATATTGATAGTCGTAGGCTTGAATTAAAAGATCTGTGTGGATCTTCTCTGATCTATATATATATTTTTAATATTTGGCAACAGTTGAGGAATTATAAATATATATATATATATATGATGTAAAGACAACTTTATTATAATATTTGTTAGATGTCTATTTACTTCATTTTTTTCTTTGCTTCTCAAAATCCTAAAAACTTAATGAAACTAAGTATAACTACTAAAAGGCTTGTAGTTCTATTTTTTGAATGCCAATTTTATAAAATAATGACTAATGCCCAGTATATATGTGTATAGGCATACATACATAAGCACTCACATACACACACACATGCCCATACATACACACACATGTGAAATGGTCACTTAAAAATATTTTTATTTGGGGTAGGTCTGTAAAAGAAGGTCTACATTTTGTGTTCCTTCTATCTTTGTCTGATATTTCAAAGGATTATATGTGTTAACCTTGATTCATTTATGACAGTGTACTTTCTTTAAGTTTTTATTCCAATTCCAGTTAGTTACCACACAGTGTAATAGTCTCAACTGTACAAGTTAGTGTTTCAACTAGGATGGCACAGTTTCATCACATATTAGAATCTTTCTCTTCCATAGGTTGCCTAGTAAACATGCTAATGATTCTACTATAATTATGAATTCCCATCAAAACTCCATTTATTTAAGTATACATTTTTCTATAATCAATCATTAAGATTCAATTTTTCATATGGCCTTAATTAGACTAGTCCTATATTATACATGCACAAATGATGTTAAAATATATCACAGAAATGACTGAAGAACTTTCAACATGATAAAAGCCATCACTAAATCCAATTTCACCTCCTGCATGCTATTAAGAAGAAAGTAGTTGGGGCGCCTGGATGGCGCAGTCGGTTGGGCGTCCGACTTCAGCCAGGTCACGATCTCGCGGTCCGTGAGTTCGAGCCCCGCGTCAGGCTCTGGGCTGATGGCTCGGAGCCTGGAGCCTGTTTCCGATTCTGTGTCTCCCTCTCTCTCTGCCCCTCCCCCGTTCATGCTCTGTCTCTCTCTGTCCCAAAAATAAATAAACGTTGAAGAGTCTATTATAAAAAAAAAAAAAAAAAGAAGAAGAAAGTAGTTATGGGTCCTAGGGCTTCTCTTGACTAGGAGTTCCTCAAGATGGGAAATCTATCTTATTTAGCCCATTTTCTCCTGTACCAATTATTTGCTTTCCATAACAAGAGATAAATAAATGACTTTTAATTAGTTGCAGTTTCTTAAATTATGTTTTTATCAGAATACTGTGAATAGAGCTTAAGGAATTGGAAAAGAAAATATTTATTATCACCTAAGAAAGGCTATTTAGCTGTTGAAGCTTCATGTTTCTCCTTTATAAAGGACAGGAACAATAATTAAATGCTATTACCAATCTCTTAAGGCTGTTATAGGAGATAAATTACCTAGCAGATATTGGTAGTTTCTTATTTGAGATGTGATATACAAATCTTGGGTATTATTAATATCACTTTGTATGCCATGCTAAAAGCATTCCTAACCCACAGCTATAGCATAATAAGAGTGGTTCTCATTTTCTCCATAGGGAGGTCATAAAGAAATAACTTAGAATTCATAGATCTAGAGACAGAAGATTAGAATCATTTTGTTATGTTTATTTCTGGTTTCCTTTACCTTTGTAGACATTGCATTATAATTTTGTAATGTAGACGTTGTATTATAATTTTGTAAGCTAAGTAACTGATTACTCACTCCGGTTTCATTTTCAATCTTGGTTGTAGCAAATACACTCTTTTGTGAAAATAATTACTTTGAATTATTTAAATTGGTATTAAGGCTAATACTGAAGTTAATTAAAACCTTATACTATTAAAATATATATATATCAGGTACCTAAACTATGTTTATACTACTAAATAAATAAATTTAAATACTTTGCTTAGAAAATTGTTTTTTAGGGGCATCTGGCTGGCTCAGTCGGTTAAGCGTCTGACTCTTGATTTTGGCTCAAGTCATGATCTCACAGTTTGTGAGTTCAAGCCCTGCATCACGCTCTGGGCTGACTGCAGTCTGCTTGGGTTTCTCTCTTCCTCACTCTCTCTGCCCCTCTCCCACTTGCACTCATTCTTCTCTCAAAACAAATAAACATTAAAGCAATGTTTTTTTAAGTTTACTTTGTAATGAGTTCATTGAAATCATGATCTGTAGAGTAGTAAGAGTGACCTGATAGAAAGTGCATTCTTATATTTAATTTTAAAGAATAACTTACTAATACTATCTTAATCTTTACATTTGCAAATATTTCTATTAAATGATATTTAAAGTAAGCTTGTCTTTTTCAAATAATAAATATGATATTTTAATGTATTGCATCTTACTTTAAAAAATAATGAGCCTGATAAAAAATTATTTTGGATGATATGAGATATATAATTAATTTGAATGTTGGCAGAAGAAAGATGCAGTAAATATTCTTAAAGTGTGAAAATAAAGTAAGGAAAGCAATTTAGTAATTAGTTGGGAAGAATAGAATATATGTAAATCACATGATCATCTCTCATAGAGACAAATAGTTTTCCACAATTCAATATTTATTAAAGATATAATGAAAACAGCTATCTTCATATAGTAGAGAGTTCCTTAGAGAAACTTAGGGAAGTGTTCAAAGCATGGAAAGTAATTTGATTTTATGATACTGGAATTCAGGAAAAACATCTGGTTGCCCTATACATTTTAGACTCAACAGCAATTAGGTGATATTTAAAATTATGAGATTTCTTTAAACAGGTGCTATGAGGTCGAAAAGATGAGGGGAAAGTGGCAATGTAGACTCACAAGGCCAATTAGTTATTTTGGAAGAAAACCAAGGGAGGAATGTTCAGCCACTATCCAAGTGAAACACCAGTTTAGTTGAGAAAAAAAACTGTCAAACGATGTTGGCAACTCATGTAACTGAGGAATAAATTAATATTAAATTGGAGGAGGATTATATGTAAAATACTGTACAGTTATTTGAAATCAAGATTAAATGAACACAAAATCAAATATATATATATATATATTAATTTAAGAGGTACAAAAGAAAGGTTGAAAACCAGAATTGATCAATAAGATATAATAGTGATCAAAGATACTCTCATAAAGAATACACTAAGCCCATTTGGCTCTATGGTTGGACCCAGAAAGCCTGGTAACAATTATCTTTTTTTTTTAATACAAAGAGTTCTTAAATACAGCCAAACAATCATGGAAAACATCTCAAGTTTTATCACTGGACTATCAAAACATTGATAATAATACTGGAGAGGGATGGTACAGTAGAGAAAACTTTATGAACATTTTTGTTAATATCGAAGCAATCATCTTTGGAAAATTTTAAATAAAAAGTATTAAATAGTTTATGGTAAAAAAAAATCCTAGGTTCCATAAATATAAAGATAACTGAAGAAGGCCAAAGTATTCATAGTATTGGTGTGTATGCATATGCCACACTAAGAAAGAGATTCATATTTCTTACTACAGTAAGAAACACTACTAAGAAACTATATTTTCTCCTCACATGGTCATTGATTATAGATGGAGAAAATAATTTTCCATAATTCAATGCCGATTAAAGATAGAAAGGATCAATCACACCCAGTGTATCTAATAATCCTTTATTTTTCCATTGGTTCAGTAGCAAGAAGACACCCAAATTCACAGATGTTACACTGAATTTAAGGAATAACTGTGAATTTTGAGAAATGTTCCATTCTTTATAATTAAAACATCAAAAGCAATAACATGGAAAATACTGGGGAAAGAAAATTTTCAATGAGGATATTGTTAGGCAGAGGAAGAGTCATTCCCACTTGGACTCCTGATTTCCAAATACATGTGTTCTGCTTTGGGAAAAGCCAGGCCAAATATTGCTATTTGATTCAAAGCATTTATCACATTCTTGGTACAACCCAAATCTCTGCATTTCCCAATACTGTAAAATTATTTTCTTGTTTGAATTAATGTTGTGTAGGGCGTCAGAGAAAATAACTGGAACTCTGGGAAGATGGTGGTGATATAGAGGTCAATTTTAAATCTTCCCAAACAAAGTAACTAGGAAAAGAAAGCCAAAACTCCATAGAAAACGTTTGCAAAAATAAAAAATAGATCTGTCCCTGTTATGTTTTGCCATGCAACAGATTGCTTTAGACATCAGTGCCTTAAAACACACTTTTGATTACAACTCACACTTTTATGAGTCAGGAGTTTGAGTAGGGCTCTGGTTGGCAATTCTATTTCAGGTGGTAATGACTGAGGTCTCTCAGTAGTGTTCAACTGACAAGTGGTCTGGTGTACAGGACAAAACAAAGCACCTCTTGCAGGTCTGGAACCTTGGATAAGATGGCTAAAGGGGTGAAATTAGTTCAAACTACCAATCAGTTGACCTACTTGAGGATGCTCCTATATGGTGGTTGAGAAGTAGTAAGATTTCTTACATGGTTGCTCAGGGCTTCCAGATAAGAGTATTCCAAAAGACAGGACAGCTATCTTCATAGAATAGAGAGTTCCTTAGAGAAACTTAGGGAAGTGTTCAAAGCATGGAAAGTAATTTGATTTTATCATACTGGAATTCAGGAAAAACATCTGGTTGCCCTATACATTTTAGACTCAACAGCAATTAGAAACTTCCAGTTCTAACAGCACTGGTACAGTGTCATTCTACTGGGTGCTATTTATCGAAGCCACCATGAAAACGTCCCAAATTTTAGGTGTAGGGCGAAGGCTCCATCTTTGATTGAAAAATTGTTAAGAATTGGCAGCCATGTTTAATACGCCACATTAAGTGACAACATATTCTAAGAAATGCCAAAATATGAGCAATTGAGAATAAAATAGAATCACAGTAATCCTTACATTGTTTTGAGAAAAGAAGCACCGGAAAGGCAGTTGCTTGTGATAGCCCAGAGGAAAAGAGGGAGCCCAAACTGCTGTTGGAGTGTTACTAGACTTTTTGGAAGTAGGAATTGGGAAGGCAAATTGCTCTTCTCCCATGATTAAGTACCTCCAGGAGTCTCTCTTATCTCTCTGAAAAGCACTACTATCATTCTTCTGTTTTACTTTTTTTTTTCTGCCTGTCCCAACACACGTTCAGTCCATACTAATTCTATCTATTCTAATTTCAAAACACATCCAAAGACTGAGTGTTCTCTTTACCTCCTCTGCTATTACCCTGTTGAAGCTGCCATCATTTCACGCCTCTTTGATTTTAGTATATGTCTTATATGTCTTCCCTGCATCCTCCTTGACTATCTATACTCAAGTCCTCAACATTCCCTTTACATGGCAATTCAGATGCTTCCAGAGGTAGACAGATTAAGGCTCCTTTGAAAAGTAAGTCATATATTTTCACTCTTCTGCTAAAACCTCTCCTAATCTCTCCCATCAAACTGAGGAAATGCCAATCCCTTTAACACAAATGACTCCAACATCCTATAAAATCTAGTTCCTCCAATGCTTTATGATGCATTCATTCTCTACTGCTCTTTCCCTAGTTCACTCTGATGCAGCATGGAGGTGTCTTTGCTGTTCTAGACCATGATGCCTACAGAGCCCACCTCACACCGTTATGCTTTGCTCTTTTCTCCTGTATGCACATGTTCCTTTCTTCAGCTTTTGTTTTTACTTCGCATACCACTTTTTCCATATGTGAATCTCTGACCACCCTACTTATATTTGCAATCCCCTTCTAGACTAGCAGTCCCTAATGTTATCTTTTGCACTTAAAATAACATGCTATATGTTCTACTGATCGTGTATATTTTCCAACATTAGAACGTTACACACCAAAATGTAAACATCGTGAAGCCAGGGCTATGGAAATTTTTATCTCTTTCATTCAATACTTGAAGTTCATTTACTAATACAGATTTAGTACGGTATGGTATAGATGCAGAATGTTGAATACACTTGTGGATGAATGAATGAGTGACAAAATCCCAGTGACTTTTTTATAAAATTACAGAATCTCCGCTTTTCTATTTTAATGTATTTCCAAGAATGTATTTGGTATTTCAGCAAGATATTTTTCAGTTTTGAACTTTGATGACAATGTAGGGGCGATTATTTTCTAAGAAGACATTTTTTAATCAGTATAATTCATATTTATTGTCTGTGAGAATTTTTAGCTAATCCTGTAAGGAGCACAGAACTAGATATATTTGGAAATCTAATTTCACTGATTTGTTGTTAATCTGACTTTTTTGGGGGTCTATGAATGCATGAGAACTAGTTTCTGCTATTTGCAAAGCCTAGAAAAGTAGTGACTTTAGTTCAGATAATTAAATATGTTTTCTCCAAATTTGCCTATATATTGTTATCTACTGAACAGTCCTAGCACCTTCCCTTATTGAAAAATATAACATTTGGCATCATGTAAAAATACAGCTTTGCTATTTTGTGACAATCTATTTTTTTAAATTGCTGACTTTGAAATTAGACTAATAACTGAAAAGTAGAACTTTGATTATTATATTGGTTACCTACCTATATCTATAGAGTATCCTGATTAAAAACACAGGATTGGGGGAAAAAGTTTAATATTGAAATTTTTAGAGTTGATACATATTTAAATTTGTATTTATACAAGACAATACAAATTAATTTCTTGTCTACTTGAAGATGATTTCTGGTAATGAAGCCATCTTGTTCAAAGTATATTCCCTCATAATAATCATTAAACATCCTTCATAAGAGAATATATATTTATTATCTCACATTAAAAATGTTTTCAAAATGTGAGATCTGATTTTATTGGTAAAAATCTCATATAAAAATAGTGTATTTTAAGACATTCATTCCTTTTCCTCTCCTTTTGGTACAGGACTGCTTGAAATATACATTAAGAAATGGTCTCTTTTAGTCTTTGAAACTAGGAATACTTGCCATTTTCAAGAAAGTGAAAATTATAAGTCTCAATCATCCTTTTTAATATTTCCATATAGCTTCATATTTGGAAATTAGAGATTTTATCATGTTTCTGTGGATTTTGGAGACTGATCATTCTTGCTTAGTTCACTTTTGAATTTAATTATTTTCACCCATGTATTGTGGTTTTACAATAGAAAATGGGCATAGCTGCAACATGCACCTCACAGGAGAGTTGTGAACAATTATGGGAAAAAATATGTTGAAAACTTGGCACAGTATATGCCAAAAGCAAATTCTCAATAAATAATGGCAATTTCTATTTTTGAATAAATATTTAAACTTTCAGCTGAAAAGTTTGCATTGATTATATATTACTTATATTGTGCAATACTAGTAAACTCTCATTTGTTTTTTTTTGTGTGTGTTGTGAAATACATTTCATATTTTAAAATATTTTATGCATTGTTTATATAGTTTAAAAGTTGTTTAAGTATATTTTTCTCAGGGCACCTGGGTGGCTCAGTCGGGTAAGCATCCGACATCGGCTCAAGTCATTATCTCACCGTTTGTAGGTTCGAGCCGCACGTCGACCTCTGTCCTGACAGCTCAGAGCCTGGTTCAGATTCTGTCTCCCTCCCTCTCTCCCCCTTCCCCACTCGCACTCTGTCTTTCTCTCTAAAATAAATAAACATTAACAAAAAATTTAAATATATTTTTGTTTGATTTTCTAACAACCAAAAACAAGAAAGGAAAGCAAGTTAATGTCCAATCAAGTTGAATGAAGTATTAAAATATCAGAAAGAAATTTCCTAAGCAGGGACTAGATTATAGGGATTCTCACTGCAAATTTACTACTTTTTCTGCCATACAATAATTATAATTGTATTAATTATAATTGTAAATATAATTGTAATGATTATAAAGATTTGACTAATTATTTGAACTGTGTAAAAGCTTCATTCTATTGGAAATATGACAACATATTTTAGTATGAATTATTTAACTTATTTATAACGATGTTAAGGGGAAAAAATCTAGTGTGATCTAGAAGCAACCATCAGTGCCAGACATGAAAAATATAGTAGTAATAATAACGCAGTTTTTATTATTATTGTAACTGAGAACTTTGAAAGATGTAGAACAGGGTTGTTCTCAACTCGTAATTTTTCCGTCCATAGGGCATTCGGAAATGTCTGGAGGCTTTTTCCAGTTGTCACAACTGGGAGTGAGGGTGCTAATGGCATCTGGTAGGTAGCGGCCAGGGTGGCTACTAAACATCTGACAGTGCGAATACACGGGACAACCCCTCACTAGAACAATCATCCAGCACAAAATGTCAGTAAAATCTAGGTTGAGAAACCCTGATGTATACAAAAATAAAAATAAAATTAACAACAAAAACGTGTTCAGCTGTTACAAGGAAAATATACCCAATGTTACTCAAGAGGTAAGATACTGAAAAGCTCAAGCAAGCCAGAGATGTGGAGAGATTATGAGAGAAATGTTTGTTCTTCACTAGTTCTGTAGGGACACCAAATTCAGCGGTACCCATAGCAGCCACTGAGACACGAAGGCAAGGTTTATAGTGCAAATAATTTGTGTGGAAGATGATCCCAGGTTTTCTTGTGAAGGAAACGCAATAGGTAAGGGGAAGAATGTATGAAGCATGTAACCACTGAGAGTACCTGAAGCGAAATCCTTCTGGAGAACACTATCAGACAGTGAAAATCATATGCCTCAGAGTTATCACAAAATCAAGGACAAGGAGCTGAAGTATTTATTGATACACCAATACCCATGGGTCAATGGATGTGGTCTGTTCCTCTTGGAAAGACTTCCTACACAGGTGGAAACCTACCTTTAGTTACTTTTTTCCCCTCATCGATTTAGGTCTACTTTGGAACCATGGCGGTCACATTCAATCCCTCTGGGACATTATGACTTTATAGCTCCTGAAAGACAACAGGCAGTCAGTTGGAGCTTACTGTGAGAGCCTATGAGAAGAGCCTATGAGACCTAACTGTGCGTTTCTTGGCAACTCCATGGTTTGGAGCCAGGTTTTAGTTATTAGACAACCCTGATAATTGCTCCCACCTCCTTAGGTCTTTCTAGCAGCTAGTGAAATTCACTGCCTGGAGAAAAGACTCAGCCTGATCTGAAAACATATGCTAGATTCACCTGAAGTTGCCTCTATTTTTCCTTTAGTACTATAAAACGAGCCGATATTGCTCTCAAACAGCACTTTTACCATCCATCTTATGAATCTTTAAATAAATTTCCTTATAGGAGTATCAAAAAGAAATTGATCACTACGGGACTTGCTTTGTATCACCTGCTTAATAATTTAATGTGCTAATACAATTACAAGTTAATGCTTCGGTATGATACGAAGGAGGAAATACTCATCATTATCTTCTTTGAAGAATGACTAAAAAGTTTCAACATGTTTTTCCTTGCTATGATCCTGGTGAAATAAAGCTTGAGTAGAAGAAAAAATCTGTTGAAATGTAACTTAACCAAATTTGAAAATCACTCACCCTTAATAAGCAGCAAGAGCCCCGCAGTGTCTTCTTTAATCCCTTTAAATAATTTATCATTTGAATCTCCCCTGCATGGAAGTTATATAGGGGAAGTTAAGGCATTTTTTTCTTCGCATGCCCTTTAGCTTACAATGACATCAAAGATAGATCTGAGCTGCTCAGAATAAATGTCTCCATTTCAGAATACGTGCCCTGTTATATTTAAAGATGCTACATTACAAAATGGCTTATTTGACAAGACCACAGGATTTATTTTAAGAGGTGAAAATAGTACATTCAACATTGGCTTTGATTTTTATTTCTGCATTTAGCATGGCTTTGATAGACTAAGCATATCAATTTTGGTTCACTTAAAAAATTCATAAGCAATTGCTTTTCTATTCAAAGCTATGACATAATAAGAAAATTGAATCTTTTCCAAAAGTATGATGAAAATGTCTATAACAGAGAAACCCCAGTCTCACATGTATTCATGAGTGTTACTGAAACGCTTCAATTTGCAATATATAATAATAGAATCTTCAGTTATAGAATTCACATTTTTGTTTTACTTCTTTACTTAGCATTCATTAAAATTTTTTTAATATTCAAAAGACAAACATAAATCATAAATGAAAGTATAAATCAACTAGCATTTTAAGTTTATTAAAATTAAAACCTCAACCATGAGCATTTATTATTTCAAGGGTCCTGAAATTCACTCTGCCAAGCATCTGGGATGGTACCATTTGTGATCCTAATGATTTAAATTTTTGATGAATTCTAATATAAGTAAGAAAAGATGGTGTATCTCCTCATCTCCTCACTCTCCTCATGAGTGTAACCTTCAACATAAGTATCATTCATTTTTCCAAGAGACAACATCCCTATTTTATTCAGTTAAATATCAATGGGTATTTTGTGATAAATTTGTTTAAAAATTAGCTTAGCAACATAAGGAACAAGTATCACTTGCTGATACATACATCATCTTTGTAAGTAGAATAGAAAGAAGAAATTTAGGGGCGCCTGGGTGGCTCAGTCGGTTGAGCGTCTGGCTTCAACTCAGGTCATGATGTCATGATTTGCGAGTTTGAGCCCTGTGTAGGGCTCTGTGCTGATAGCTCAGAGCCTTGAGCCTGCTTCAGATTCTGTGTCTCCCTCTCTCTCTGCTCCTCCCCCCCTCATGCTCTGTCTCTCTCTCTCTCTGTCTCTCAAAAAATAAAAATAAACATTAAAAAAAAGAAAGAAGAAATTTCATAAGCAAAATATTATTAGAGAAGCTTCTAAGAATGACCATGAGAATATAATATTAAACCAGATAAATGTAAGACTTCAGTGTTTTCCTTCTAAAAGATGAACTTGTCAATGTGGATCACCAATCCAATGACTGTATGAACTGTGCCAAAATATTAAATCTTATTTAATTTTCAAATATATCCATTTGCTTCCATATATAAGAAGTTTGGTAGAGAAAAAAGAGAAAAGCAACTCTACTATTGTATTATTCTTGCAGTTTTTTTTTTTTTTTTAACTTTAACTCATAGGTAACATTTTATAAGGTCCCCACCAGTTTGGTGGTTTGTACTATTTCGGTGCCATTAGGATGCAACACTCTACCTTTAAATCAAATAGCATGTGTTAGTTGTTATGTCAAAATTTTAGTTATGTACATGAACAAATTAAGATGCATCATGGACTGTCTGCTAAAAAAATAAATAAGAAAAGCATTACCCGAGATCTATTTTCTTGTATATTTTGAGGATGCATATCTTTCCAACTCATCAGTGATGAAACAACTTAGAGAGACAGCGCATGAGCGGGGGAGGGGCAGGGAGAGAGGGAGACACAGAATCCGAAGCAGGCTCTGGGCTCCGAGCTGTCAGCACAGAACCCAACACGGGGCTCGAACCCATGAGCCTTGAGATCATGACCTGAGCCGATGTTGGACACTTAACTGACTGGGCCACCCAGGCGCCAAAGACTCATTTTTTTATAGAGATACACATATGTACATACATATATTCTTTTAGAAGTATTTTTACTTTCTTGAAATAAATTTATTCATAAAATAATTTAATGTAAAGTATTATATTGACAAGACTGTCCTCAAAGTATTATTTTAGCAGGCATTTCACATAATATTAGTTACATATTTTCCTAGCATGTTAACATTTAATTGAATCATTTCAAAAAATCTGTTATGTAGGTACAATCATTAATATTTTATTATTTTTTACAGATATTTAACAAATTAAAGAATTTTTTTCAGAGTAACTGCAATAGTGTGTCTACATATGTCTCTAATGTGACTTCCATCGTACTTCAATGGTAGTTAAAACAAATACTTTTTCTTTTGAGTCTCTAGAATTAGGGAAAATCAACCTACAAATTATATATTACATATTAAATTGTAAATGAATAAGAATTATAATACTTATAATTATTGATTTTATAAATATTAATGTATAATTAATGATAAGTAATTATTGTTTTAAGTTTATTTATTTATTTTGAGAGAGGGAGACAGAAAATCCCAAGCAGGCTCCAGGCTCTGAGCTTCCAGCATAGAGCCCGACATGGGGCTCAAACTCATGAATCATGGGATTGTGACCTGAGTTGAAACCAAGAGTCAGATGCCTAACTGAATGAGCCTCCCAGGTGCCCCTCCAATTTTTAAAATACTTAAATTTCTATTGGCATTTTACCAAGCAGGTAGGTTTGGGTTGTATTTCATGAGATTGCCTCTTTCTTCATAAATCTATTGATTACCATAAGCTTTTAATACCTTAGGAAATCCTTGGACAAGTGAAGTGAAAATCAGTGATGAGTACAACTGAACTTGGCCAAGATGAGGAGCACAGCCAATGCATAACTAGGACCCTACTCCTTTATTTAGAGAATAGTATTTTCTCTCTAAGGATATGTTCATTCCCAAATATCTGGCTCCACTCAAAACAAAACAAAACAGAACAAAAAACAAAAAAACAAAAAACCGGGCAACTGGATAGCTCAGTCGGTTAAACATCTAGCTCTTGATTTCGGCTCAGGTCATGATCCCAAGGCTGTGGGATTGAACCCTGTGTCAGGCTCTGAACTGTGCATGGAGCCTGCTTAAGATTCTCTCTCTCTTCTTCGATTCCTCTCCCGGACTCACTCTCTGTCTGTCTCTCTGTCTCTCTCTCTGTCTCTGTCTCTCTCTCAAAAAACAAAACAAAAAAATCTCCGTCAAATAGCTGCAAGCATATGGCTGCACCCAGCAGCATACACTTAAGACTCCTTCATAAGTATCATGTCACTGAAGGGATATTTGTAAACATTTGTACCATGTATTTTTGCATATCTTTGTATGTTCTTTTGTACACTGTGCTAGTCAAGTGTCCCATGGAAGAATTGTGTCAGCTTTACTGTAACAGGATTCCTTTTCTTTTTAAAATTTTAAAGCAACCAGTTTATTTTATTGGAGTAAGAACCCCAATTTTTAGGTGCACAATACAATATTATTTTTTTATTTTTTGAATGTGTATTATTTGAGAAAGAGACAGAGAGCAAGCAGGGGAGGAGCAGAGGGACAGGGAGACGCAGAATCCGAAGCAGGCTCCAGGCTCTGAGTGGTCAGCACAGAGCCCGACGCAGGGCTCCAACCCACAGACTGAGAGATCATGACCCGAGCCAAAGTCGGCCGCCTAACCAACTGAGCCACCCAGGCACTCCAATATACATTATTAACTGTAGTGCAGCTCTTGTCACTTCTCTACCAAAAAGCCTATTATTTGATACATTGTGTCTTAGGATTCAAGTCCTGCTCCTACTTCTAACAAGCTATATAACAGTGAACAAATCAACTAACATTTCTGAGCTTCAGTTTACTCAGCATTAAAATGTTAATAATATTGCCTGTTTATATTCACCTGCTAGTAAATATATTATCAGAAGAAATATCACTCACATGATTAAATGGTAAACACTATGATTCTATGAATATAAAATCTCAGTATCAATTCAAATTCTTATGTATGGAGTGCATCTCTACAGAAATGGCCTCTGAAACAGTGAACAATAAAATATTTAACTTCATGCCAGTATTCTTTCTCTTAAAATAGATTAAAATGTAGAAAAATAACAAGAATTACCGATTTTCTTCATTCAATTGTTAAAATTCTCTAGAACATTTAAAAATATCTCTTGGCTAGACTCATAGATTCATGCCCTCTGCTTAATTATTCCCTATTCAAGGGAAATAAGAGAACTTCATTGCATTTTATGTAGAGCCCTTCAACTACTAAATTAGAAAATTTTGCACACTTGCCTAACACAGAAGAGAGATATAAATAGAACACATTCAACTTCTTGGAAGCACAGTCTCTATAAAGAGAAAACAGCCTGTATTTACAGCTATCAGGAGACAAATGCCTGATAAGATGTAAACTTCTTTTTTTGCAGTTAATCATTTTGTTCTTCTTACAATAATGCTTATTTTGTTGCCAGTCAACCAAAATGTGTCCTTGAGGTAATCAGTTTAAAAACGAGGCAGCTCTCGCTAACACTTCTACTTCATACTGAGAATTTTTCATATTATTTGCACAAGCAGCTTGCATCATTCTAACAAATTAGTAGATCAAATATACCATATTATAAGTACATTAATAGTTTGATAACAGACAGCCAAGTTTACCTGGGCTTTAATAAATGGAGAGGGTGGTGTCTCCAAGATGGCAGAGTATGAGTCCCTAACCCCTGTCCCCTGACAAAGATCAATAATCAGACTGCTATCCACAAAGAGCACTCCAGAGTACACTTAAAAGCCTCAGCAACACAGTTAAACAAAAAACCTGACAATAATTACACAAAAAGGGGAGGGAGCTTCATTTTTGTCTTATCACAGCACCTCTAAGTCAATGTTGCTCATTGCCAAGAAGTAACTCTCTAACTGGAAAGAGTCTCCTTCACCAGGAAAGGGAAGGCAGAGTGAGGAACCAGCATCCCCTGCCTTCAGGGACACCACATGAAGGACCCAGTTCAGTTTTACCCTATCTAGAGAAGGGCAAGGCTGAGATGTAGAGATTCGGCTAGCAACAAGGAAGAAAAGCAGGGGATATCAGCATCAGCCAATGCATCAGAGCAATCTTAATAAGCAACATGTTGAATGATTAGAATTCCAAATCAGATAACACATGGAGAGTATCCACGGGGCTTTCAGACAGAGGATTCTAAATAGATACTAAATTCCTCAATACTCATCTCAACCTTCTCGTTCTTTCTTAAGTCAGCATCACATACCTTCTTCATGGCAGACAATATTATTTGCTTATCGAGAGGCCATTTCACATTTTCCTTATGAAAACAAAACAAAATAAAGCCAAAATATTTTGCTGGGTGACAATGATAACCCCATGCAACTTTCCCAGATAGTTGTTTTCTCAGCTTAGTTTGCAAACTAGACATGGCTATGGATATATATATATATATATATATATATATATATATATATATATTTTTTTTTTTTTTTTTTTTGAGAGAGAGAGAGAGCAAGCAAGCCAGCAAGTGTGAGTGAAGGAGAGGGGCAGCCGGAGAGGGAGTGAGAGAATCTCTGTGCTGAGTGCAAAGCCTTACACAGGACTCGTTCCCATGTCCCTGAGATCATGACCTGAACTGAAATCAAGAGTCAGATGCTCAAATGACTAAACCACCCAGGTGTCCCAGCTATGAACATATTTCTATCTCCCATAAGGCAATAAGCCAGGCTTCTGGTGGGCTTCTGAGAGAGAAAAGATCCATGTGAAGAAAAGCCCCTTTGCTTACCATGCACTGTCTGAATTTGCACTGAAGAGTGCAACTGAATGAGGAGACAGCATAATGAGATTCAGGGCAAAACACTGAGAATGGTTGAAAAGAGGGATAGGTTAATTTGTTGACCTTCTGTAAGATTCCCTGGAAGCAGGATAATTAAGTATTTATTTCTTTAGCCACTATTAGTTGGGTGTTCTGATATTTGCAATTGGTATAATACTAAATGAGTAATCAAAAAAAATGCTATACCTGTACATACTAATTTTCTTCTAAAATCATGGTTACTAATATGCTGCACTTTAATTCAATGGTGTTACTATTAACTATTCAATTTATGAAGCCAATACTGCCTGGCAAATCTAGGAAATGAATATATACATCAGGCTGATTCCTTCCCTTCAGAGGTCTTTCAACAATATTGCAGAGATAAGAGCAAGATTGTATGTCACCTTTTGGGCAAGACTTTCTTACTTCTCCTCAAACTCTCTCCTTTCCTTCTGATTCTGAAGGATCATGTAAATGCCTCTAAAATGGCAACCTGTGCATATTTCAGTGTGCTTACAATAATTTTTTTCAAGAGACAATATAACTTAGTAACACCGTCTTATTCAATGCCCTTCACAGAATAGTGCCCACTCACTTTCTTCATATACTCATACATTAATTTGTTTATTATTATTATTATTATCATCATTATTAATTTGTTTATTTAATAGACATTTCTTGAATAGTAATGATGGGAAGATTCTCGATGGGGATAGGCATATTTTGAAAGGTTAGGAAGACATGCTTCTTAGGCTTCTAGGAGCTCTTGGTTTACTTTTCCAAATAAAGAAATGCACAGTATACATTTAGAGTACATTAAAACAAATGCATTATTAAAATAATAAACAAAAAAAACCACCACCATGATTAACAACAATAATTAACTCTGCCATAAAGATTTGGAAAGTAATTCAAATTCACACAAAAAGATATATATAAGCTCAGCTGTGAAGAGCGTGTTGTGTTTGAAAGAAGGAGGAGGAGGGCATCGTGGAAGTATGAGGACCATGGTGACTTAAACAGCTTGGAGTTTTCAGAAGAAAAACACATTTCTTGATGTGTTACTAGTTTGGACAGTGCAATAATCTTAGAGATTTTTGACGTTAATTTGAAGATGTGTATATAAGATGTAACCAGCGAAAGACTATGGTATCTACATCTGAATCTCATATACTGTTTTAGACATTAGAGGTGGTTACTGTGTGTCTGGTTTTCTTTTCTCTCCAGGAACATGGGAAGATCAAACTTCCATGTTCCCTTGAAGTTTAATATGGCTGTGTAGCCACCCACAATTTGTTGGGGTCTTTCCTATGTTCCCCAAATCCCAAAGTTGCTTTCACACTGCCAGGATGTTGTATCTCTTCTCAGATTTAACAGGGTAATTGTAAATTACATCGTGTTTAATGCAAACATACCCTCTTTTCTAATATTTTGACCTCTTCCTAATACTTTTTTTAGATACATGACAGTGCCAACTCTTTTCCATCTTGAAAGAAAACAAAAAACATTAACAAAACTAATAACAAAATACCCTTCCTTTCACCCTCTATGCCTTCCAATGACTGACTCTCCTTATCTTTCAAAGATCTTACTTAGCCAATACGAAATGGCTATTGCAAATGGTTACTCTATTCAGTTTTACATCTAAGATTCACTGAAGCCACTATCACCTGCGGTCTAGGTGTTGACTTGATCAAGCTCTCATCATGGCATATTATATTATACTAATAATTTTATATTTTTTGATATGGGCATTTATTGTATCTATATACACATTTTTTGAAATTTGGCTATAATTAAATTTTTGTGTGCCTTTACCAACGAGTATATGATTTAGCCAATTCAAAATTTGGGGGGAAGGTAATACAAACTGTTGGCATTCTCATGGAGCTGGAATGACAAAAATTGGTAATGATGGGCTATTAAGAAATGGTATGTGGTAAATAATCTAGGATTCCATTGAGACATCCAAAACACAGTCTTTATTCTAGAAATCATGGTAAAGTACATATAACGTCTTCTCAAAAATTAAAAATCAATTTAGAATCACTTAAATCCCTTATTAGATTAATATTGTCAGCTAATACCTTAATTGATTTTCAGATTCAAAATGTATTCTACTTTGAAACTGGTTTACATTTTTCAGAATACAAATATTACTACAACTTCAACAATGTCACAATTCTTAATGGCGAAAATCAAGAAAAAATGAGAAAATAACATATTGCTTTGAAATACTGCAATAAGTTAGTCACTGACATTTGTAAATAAATGATGTAATATGGAAAATGATGGATTCCCTTTAAATTTTTGAGAGAAATGACTACTGGTCCACAACCCTATGTCCAACCATTGTATCCCCCAAATAGAGAAAAATAGACATTTGAGCTAAACACACGTTGAGAAATTTGACACCAAGAGAACAGCACGAAAACAAATGTTTTCAAAGTTCTTGAAGCTTGTGGATAATGTTCACTGATAAAAGAGCAAAGACTAAACTTCATCATTTTTTTTAAGTTTTTACTTTTATTTTTCTCTTGCTTAATTTTCCTAATGTTACAAAATGTTTTTGAGCGGAAAATGTTTAACCACTTAAATTTGTGATTAGTGAAAGTGGCAAATTGACGTATTTCCTTTATTTTATTTGGTATTGTATATTTAGGCAGATTATTCTTTACTTCCTCCTGACTCTTTTTCCTTCCAGCGGACTATTTTTTAAGCTGTCATTTCCTCTTTAGTTAGTTGAAAGCTCTATAGTATAGGTCTACTTTTTGACATATATACTAAAATATATCTCGTATGTTTGACCTAAAGTTAAATAATAAATTTTAACAACTTAAAGAACTTAGTATGAATGAACTATATTCACAAGATGAAAGTAGCACTCATTTATATGGCATTGTAATTATCAGAAACTATTCTGCATGCTTTAAATATAAGTATTTATGCATTGTCATGCATTTACTTTCCAAATATTTATATTCCTAATTCTCCATATTTTACATTAGAGATTTTACATTAGAAGAATATTTAAGTCAGAGAATAAATTATAAATTCTGGGTTTCTTTCCAAGAAGTATGTCTCAGTTATTAGAAGCCATTGAAGGCCCCAATCCTATGGCAAACACTTAAAATACAATTAAGGAAAAAATATATATAGGGGCCTCTGGGTGGCTCAGTCTGACCTTTGATTTCAGCTAAGGTCGTGATCTCATGGTTTGTGGGTTCGAGTTCCATGTGGGTGGGGCTCCACGCTGATGGTGCAGAGCCTTCTGGGATTCTCTCTCTCCCTCTCTCTCTGCCCTTCCCCCACTTGCTGTCTATCCCTCTCTCTTTCTCAGAAAGAAATAAGTAAACATTTTAATAAAGTAAAAAGAAAAAATATATCTAAAAGGGTCATTCCTAGTGGAACTGAGATATTTGACCAATTCAAACCTGAGGACATTTACTGAATCTGAATTTATCTGTGGTTTGTGCATGTTTTAGGCTCAAGGACTCTACTAGGCTTTCCATAGGAAGAGGAGAAGCTTGTGATGGCCCTCTGGGCTGGCAGAATTAATCATAATGTAGAAAAGCAACAGATGCATAATGTAGAAAAGCAATCAGTTTTAATCATGAGACATTTATAGAAGATGGAGCAGTGTATTGAGCTGGAAAAGGATGGAAGGGTCCAGAAGAGTAGAATTAAATCTTCTATACATAACCCTTTGCTATCTAAGAGACAAAGTCCTAACAGACAAACTGATATCAAAAACATGACATGTCTCACCTTCAAGTCATTCAAAACTAAGTAGAAGGGCAATACTATAATTAAGCTGCAGACCAGACCATCTCAACACAGCTAACTCCTTGCTCCTTATCCTACAGTTCTTTTCAAATAATATCATCTTTACAAACAGGAGACTCAGTAATACCCGTGGTCCATGCATATGTGTGGCTGATGCTTTCTACAGAAACAAAGTAAAATTAACAAACTCAACCCCTGTATATAGCATATAAAATGCCTCTGGATCTACTTTAAGCACTTAATAAAACTCTTCAAATTTTCCCTGTGAAATAGGTTATATATAGCCTTGGCTAAGCTTATATCATCTTGGTTAACCCTTGTGCTACAGTCTCTGACTCCATATTTTACCTCCCTTCATTCTCCCCAGGCCTGATTATCACTCTGCCTACAGATGAAGGATGAGTAGGGCTGGTAAAGAGACAGAGATTTAGTCCTAAAAATCTGAATTCTGCAGTCCTTAGGATGCATTTCCACAATAAAACAATATAATAAAAAAAAAGAGTAAGTTAATTTTTAGGGTAGAATACAGAAGTCTTTGACGTATACAATGGCTGACTAGCTACTTATCTATATATACGCACATACACATTATACATAATTATATATTATACTTATAATTACTTATGATTTACTATGTATTAATAATACTTAAATACCTATAATTATAAGTATATACTTAAAATGAATAATATACACTTATAATTTAATGTTACACTATATATAATGTGTAATTTATAGGTTGATTTTTCTTAATTCTGGCTACAGGAAAGAGAATATTTAAGCTATAATCGAAGTACTACAAAAGTCACATTAGAGATACATTTAGACACACTATTGCACTGTCACTCAGAATAAATTCTTTAATTTGTTAAGGGTATGTAAATAAAATGTACTTTAAAGATTTCTTGAAATGGTTTAATGAAGTGTTATTTTAAAAGCACTAGGTACATATTTAACTAATCTTATGTGAAATGCAGCCTAAAATAATACTTTGAGGTCAGTCTTGTGAATATAACGACTTACATGAAATTATTTTAGGAAGAAATTTATTTCTATTATGTAGATTTTCTGAATTAATTAATTTTGAATGGTGAAACCTAAGATATATATATATATATATATATATATATATACATATTCATTTATCCATCTATCTGAATGAAATATTAGTCTTAAAAAAGAAGGAAATCTTGCCTTCTTTTATGAATAAACTTGAGGACAAACCATTTATCTTTATCAGGATAAATGTTGAAGATACTGCACTAACAGAAATAAACCAGTCATTGATGGACGCATACTATATGATGCCACTTCTGTGAGGTATGTACAAGAGTCAAACCCAAAGAAGCAGCGTAGAACGGTGGTTGTTATGTTATAATATAACATAGATTCCTAAATGCATTATACAATGACTCAATCTGAAAGTCTACAAGTTACTTTGACAACGGAGTACGTGAGATCTCAATGCAGCAGAGACATGCATGAGATATTTTTTGAAAGTTATTTTTCTTTATTTAAGTAGTCTCTACACCCAACAGAGAGCTCAAACTCATGACCCCAAGATCAAGAGTTGCATGGTCTTGTGACTGAGCCAACCAGGACCCCTTGCATGAGATATTTTCATGTAAACCGCATATGTCGTGAAGGTGCTTAGATTTCCATTTGTGGACTCCGCATTTGAACAAGCTTGCTTTGAGTGAACTGGCATCTGTGAATGAATCTGAAGTCTACTTCAATACAGACCACAACATCAACAGTTAAATGAAAAATGTATTCTGGGCATCACAGAAGTCAGTCACATGACAAAAGGACACTAGAACATTTAAAAAGAAAACTTAGTGAAGTACTTTCTCACACCACTGTATGACTCACAGTGATAGCAATATTGCAGTGGCAATCAAATGAGCTCAGAGACGCATGATCCTAGAGAGAAACACACAGGCTCCAGTGCAGATAGAAGTTGGGCTAGTGAGTGTGCGGGCTGAGATTGATTGGATTTTTGAGGTGAAATGTAACTCTTTTATTATGACACTGTCATCTCTATGCCAAATAGAAATGGACATAGAAACTGATAATATTCTTTATGATATTATAATATAAATTCCCAGCTGCAGTTTGTGGGCTCTCCCTCAAGCTTAACCGAATGTCCATGTGTTATCCCACTTTTGGAAAGGCATGGAGACATAGATAAACAGATTGATGACAGATAGTCCATGGTATTTTGTTAAGGTAGACATAGCAAACTAGGATAAATACCTTGATCTGAAGTAGGAGAACCAAGAGTCCAGATGGAAATGACTATGATGAGATGGAAATACGGACTTCATTAGGACACACAACTCAGACACACATCAGCAGAAGGGCTAGGAAGAAAGTAGTGAATAAGACGGATGTAACCCTAATTCTCATTAACAGACTAGTCTGTTAATAAATACAACCCATTATTTTTAATGTAAATACATACAGATTAACTTGTACCCCAAATCCCTGCTTTCCCTTAACCTATCACAGGCCTATTCTAATTTTAATAAATGCATGTATGCATTACTATTTTAAAATTTTTTTAATGTTTATTTATTTTTGAGACAAAGAGAGACAGAGCACGAAAGGGGGAGGGGCAGAGAGAGGGAGACACAGAATCCAAAGCAGGCTCCAGGCTCTGAGCTGTCAGCACAGAGCCCGACGTGGGGCTCGAACTCACCGACTGTGAGATCATGACCTGAGCTGAAGTCGGTCGCTCAACAGACTAAGCCACTCAGGCGCCCCATGCATTACTATTTTAATAGGATCCTAATCTTTCATTTTATGGGTATGTAATAGTTTTATTAAAAATACTACTTTTGGGCAGTTAGGTTCTTTCTAAGGATCACTACCATAAAAGCTCCACGGTGCAGTGTTTAAGGTGTTAGATTTGCCTGGGATTAAAATTTTGCCGCTGAAGACTTACTGCCATCATATACGTGTGCTTTTGGCATATTAAAATGGTACTGGGAAAAGTTTCAGAAATCATCAATAAGCCAACTCATGCAGTCTGAAGAGGGGACCAACCTTTTCACAAAAATTCTTATTATTCTACTTATTATATAAGGGAATAACACTACCATGAAAATAAATTCAGGCAGGTATTGTATTTGTTATTGAAATACCTTAATGACGCTTATTTAATATTAAGGTTGTGAGTTTTTGTATTTTGTACAATAGTATAAGTGTTTATTCCTCATTAATTAGTATACTGAAAGTCAATACCAATGCAATATATTTCTGCAATTTAAAAAAAAAAATTTTAAATGTTTATTTATTTTTGAGAGAGACACAGAGCATGAGCAGGGGAGGGGCAGAGAGAGAGACAGACAGACAGACAGACAGAACTAAAAGTAGGCTCCAGGCTCTGAGCTGTCAGCACAGAGTCCAACGGACTCACAGACAGCAAGATCATGACCTGAGCTCAAGTCCAAAGCTTAACCGACTGAGTCACCCAGGAGCCCCTCTGCAACTTTTATTGGAGTTTATCTTAATATTTTATATGTGATGAAATGTTGACTGGTACATATAAAAAATGCCAAAAGTCTTAGATAGGAAATAGTTCTCTGCAGCAGTTTCATAAAATGTCTATACCTTTATTACAAAATCAAGAAACTTTTTTTTTCTTCTCTGTAACCATTAACAAAGGCAATTTTGGCCACATTTATGAAAAACCATAAAAACAGATTTCATATTACAAGTTGTTTCGAGATGGATTAAATTTCCTCTCTTTCCTCTCAGTTTGTTTTTTAAAGCTGACTAAATTTGGGGCACCTGGGTGGCTCACTTTGTTGGGCGTCCAACTTCGGCTCAGGTCATGATCTCATGGTTTGTGAGTTCAAGCCCTGACAGCTCAGAGCCTGGAGCCTCCTTCGGATTCTGTGTCTCCCTCTCTCTGGGCCCCTTCCCCACTCGTGATGTCTCTGTCTCTCATAAATAATAAATAAACTTAAAAAAAAAGCAGGCTAAATTTATTTCTAGTTAGAAGAGTCCTACCTGCAGTTTTATTTACTAGTTCATGAACTGTTTTATTAAAAATATTTTATTTTAACAGAGTTTCAATTATTCTGCCACTTATGCCTCAACATTAGAGTTTTTTACTACACTATCCTTCTTTGAAATGGATTTCTCTATATCTGATTAAAGCTTCCGGTAATGATGGAGCTTCTCTCGTGTATAGTTCATACCTCATGTGGACTTTGATACGTTCAACAGGCTTTGAGAAAGAAGCTGATAAGTTAAGCTCACTGTCAGTTTCTTGGATGTGTTTGTATTACCCATCTCTTGGTATATTTACAGCTGTGTGATTCAAAGGACGCCCTCCTTTAGTCCTTTAGTGTGGCTAAATAATTAATGTAGTAAATAAAGAAAAAAAAAAAAAAGGTTGCAGGGGAATAGTGCTAGGTCTCCTTATTTTTTTCTTACGTCTTTTTTCACAAAAGCACAGATGTACCAGAGCAAAATACACCAAGGATCTGGTTTGCCTTCTCCCAGTAAGGAGAAATTCAGAGTAGAGTCAGGAGACCTGACGGTTACTGTATAATTTGCAAGGGGAGCAAAGAGCATGCTACAAGAGGAAAGCATACACTGTGTAATGAATAATTGGTTCCCTTTTATGCTTTTCTGGCATTTACTAGGTTATTGGCATCAACCAAGTAGCAGATGAGTAAATCAAATACTTGTATTCTCCAGAGCCATTTAAGAAGGGAGAAGAAAACATAGAAAAGATTTGTCATAAAAATACCATCATCCCTGTGCTAAAGTGGTTTGTTAATATGTGTGGTTGCATGTTTGTCCTGCAAAAGGACCTCAGGCTTGTTGGCTGAGTCTCTAAGTTCCATCCAGTTCTAGAGCACTGTGGACTTTTAGGGGGTTTCCAGGTACCTGTTGACTCGTTCTTGAGTCAAGGTTGAGATTGGATTTCTCAACATGTTGCGCTAGATTTTTACATTTTCGGGCTTCTACCTGGCATGTGCTGTCTTTATCTGTCTCTTTTGGAATTCTGCTAGAAAGGAGCTTCTTCTCTGCAAATTAAGGAGATCTTCTCCGGCCCTCTTTTCTAATCACAGCATGAAGTTGCCCCCACCAAAAGCACTTTTTTTTTTAATTTCCTACATTAGGTCTCTGCATGGAGCAGGTGCAAATGTAAACATGGGAAAAGTAACCGCGCCCAGAAATTCTGAGCCTTAGCAAAGCAGGCCTGTGTTCAAGAAGAGCAACTTGTACAAGAAAGATCTGTAGCCTTCAGGCTTCTACTGTGTCTGCTGTCAGTGTAGTTTTTATACCCGGGATAAGAAGGTGCCTTTATTATGCTATGTGTTCAGGTACAAGTTGACCATAGCAGGGATTTCCAATGGATAGTCTGGGTCGACCGTCCCCCATTTTCCTGTGTGAATGTGTGTTTATATGGATTCAGGGGATGTGTACTAGAAGGTCCCTCTGAAGATGACTTAAAATAATGGTAGACAGGTGGTTAAGAATGTAGGATCTTTGGCCACTGTTAAAAATTGCTCTACAAATATTAAGAAAGAAAGGTTAATATACACCAGGCAGAGGGGAATGTGATGAAAGAAAAATCCCACTTTAGGAGGGTAAATCCTTTGCATTAAGAGAATTCTCTAAGGGTGCCTGGCTGGCTCAATCAACTGGACGTCTGACTTCAACTCAGGTCATGATCTGGAGGTTCATGCGTTCAAGCTCCACGTTGGGCTCTGTGCTGACAGTTCAGAGTCCAGAGCCTGCTTCGGATTCTGTGTCTCCCTTTCTCTGCCCCTTCCCTGCTCGTGTCCTCTCTCTCTCTCTCTCAATCTCTCTCTCGCTCTTAAAAATAAATAAGTGTTAAGAGATTCTCTAATATCAAAGCTGACAAATGCAAATGAAGCTGGATATCCACTGAGCAACATTCTATTGGAAAATCAGCACCATCCTGACTGTGCTAATGGGAATCCTCCAGGCCTCAGTTGTAGTCGCCTTAATATAGGTGGAGTTAATAAGGGACGGCATTTGACTTTCTGGTGTAAGCCTTTGGTGGGTGTCTATTAATTTCAAACATTACCTGCTTTTACTCATTCCAGGTTAAACTAGTGGTAAGTCACTAAAAAAAAAGAAAATAAAAAAATAAGAGTGTACATGGCTGACTAGAACACGTACGGAACACCTTGCTTGGCTAAGGAGAAAGCTGCCTCTCAATGCAGAACAAACAGTATATGTAATATTGAGATGTCAAAAAAAAAAAAAGATGGATGAAAGAAATGGCAAAAGGGAAATGGAAGATTTAGTAATAAGATGGAGAGCAAATAAAATAATGAAACACTGGAAAGAAGTGAGGAATGGTGGGCCTATAATAATAGCACAGGTATAAATGCTATAAGGAGGCGGGATTACTAGAAGACCAACCCTGGGAGAAGATGTGGAAGCACATTCTATTGCTGGTGCAGCATAATTTGGGCTGGTTGTTATAATGTTCAACCTTCAGAGTCAGATAAACCCTCCCCCCAAAATCTGGTTGGGATTTTGTGACTAAAGATGACATCTAGACACACACTTGTACATACACACAGACCCCCAAGAAGATATGAAAAAGGTTATTACTACTACTCATACTTGAGGACTCTGGGGAGAGCAGGACAGGCATGTCAAGTGAGGATGGAATGTCTTTGAAAGGCAACTCTTCTGGGATCTTATTGTGATTAGGGGCTGGGGACAGGGTGAGGCTTCATGAGGATGTGTACAGGCTTGTGTGCTTTTTGTTTTTTAATTTTTTTAAATGTTTATTTATTTTTGAGAGAGAGAGAGAGAGAGAGAGAGAGAGAGAGAGAGAGAGAACATGAGTGGGGGAGGGACAGAGAGAAAGGAGGCACAGAATCTGAAGCAGGCTCCAGGCTCCAAGCTGTCAGTACAGAGCCAGTCGCGGGGATCGAACTCACGAACCGTGAGACCATGACCTGAGCTGAAGTCAGGACACTTAACTGACTGAGCCACCCAGGCGCCCCTTGTGTGCTTTGAATCTCTAGTTTATGCCAGAGGAGGGAACACTGGGGTCTTCTGATCAGCTTGCCAGCGTGCCCAGGTGTGGGCAAAGGGGAGAAGCAATCCATCAGCAGTCAAACATCCGTTAAAGGCTTCAGAGCCTTCATTATGGCCACCGACTGCTGAATTCTGCATAAACCTCGAAAGTCCAGTGACCAGCTCAAATATGGGCATGAAAGCAAGGTAGCATAATCATGCCATTTAGGGCCAGTTGTGGAAAGACCACATTTTCTAGAATACAGGCTGTGTTTTGGATGTCTCAAATGAAAGCCTAGATTACTTATCACATACCATTTCATAACAGGTCATCACTACCAGTGTTTTGTCATTCCAGCTCCATGAGAATGCCACAAGTTTATATTAGCTTCCCAACAAATTTTGAGTTGGTTAAATCAGATATTCATTGGCAAAGATGTGCAAAAAATTAATTATAGCTAAATTTCAAAAAAGTGTCAATGTAGACGCCAGGATGGCTCAGTCGGTTGAGTGTCTGACTTCCACTCAGGTCATGATCTCACCGTTTGTGAGTTTGAGTCCCAAGTTGGGCTCTATGCTGATAGTTCAGAGCCTGGAGCCTGCATTGGATTCTGTGTCTCCCTCTCTGCCCCTCCCCCACTCACAGTCTGTCTCTCTCTCTCTCTCTCTCTTTCTCTCTCTCTCAAATAAACATTAAATTTTTTTTTTTTTAAAGTGACTGCATAGATATAATAAATACCCATGTCAGGAAACATAAAATTAGCAACATAATATAATATGCCATGATGAGAGCTTGATCAAGTCAACACCTAGATCCAAGATAGATTTTAGTTCATATCAAAATCAAGCACAAGTTCATATCAAAATTATCAAACTGCTCACATGTTTGAGGTGGTATCTTTTTTTTTTTTTTTTTTTTTTTTTAAGTTTTGGAAGGTAGGCACATTTTGTAATTATATTTCTAAAGCCAGAGGTCAGGCAGTTAAAGAATTACCTACTTACAGACATGAAAGATAGTTTGGCAGCTTCCAAGCGTTTTCCTTTTAGAACAAAGGGGCTGTCCCTACATCTCTTTTTCTTGATCTCTATTCCATGCCTTGGTCTCAAATCCAGACAGTGAGTATGAGGCTCTCAGACTAGAAATATAAATACTGTGTCCCAAAAGGAGTAGAGTTCCTGAAAGACTCTAAAGAAGGATGTCATGCAAACATAGTACCTTTCATCTTTCCTGGGAGAGAGACATAAACTCCCATGTTACTTAAACTTCAACTTTATTGGTGTGCCTGGGTGGCTCAGTGGGTTAAGTGTCTGACTCTTGATTTTGGCTCAGGTCGTGATCTCGTGGTTCGTGAGATTGAGCCCTGCATCCAGCTCTGTGCTGACAACATGGGGCCTGCTTGGGATTCTCTCTCTCCTTCTTTCTCTGCCCCTCCCCTGTGCTCTCTCTCTCTCTCTCTCTCTCTCTCTTAAAATAAATAAATAAAAACTTAAAATAAGTTTCAATTTTATTTAACCACTTATTAACTGGTAAACTGTAACAAAACTCTCGCAAGGTAATTGGAAAAAGAAAATAGCACGCAAGGCAAAAGGTACAAGAAAATATTCATCTCAACTGCACAATAGGAAGAATACAAAAGTGAAACAGGTTACTGTCGAAAAAACCACCAGACGCTGAATAGAAGCGAAGCAAGATTTTATTCACGGCCGGGCCAGGCCTGATCTCCTGATCTTAAGGAGAAAACTGCAGAGAATGGCCCCGAATAAAGGTAGCAGTGAGCTTATATGGATTTTAGCAAATCAGAATACATAATTATTTAGATAACCGATTACAATTTACAGCATTTCATTGTAGCCAATTATATGGTGACCCACAGATGTTAGTTTTGGCGGGAACCTATCAATTTAAAGTTCTTTGTCCTAAGAAGGTTTAAAATGACCAATCATAGTTAGACACCTAAGATACCATGGGGCAGTGAGTTTGTGACTTTTTGCATGTTGGTCTTGCCTAGGCCAGATCTTGGTAGAAGGGGTGGGGGAGTGTTTTGCAACCTAAGTTATCTATTTAGCAAACAGGCAAAGTTACAGAAGGGAGATAGGGCGGTTAGTAATTTCTGATAACCCTAAAAGGGAACTACATAAGCTTTTATCTCAATTATTCATGAAAGGTGAGTTTAAGCCGAACTTATATACAATAAGCTTTCTGATATCTTATAAGTTGACCTATTACAAAAAGTACTATAAATTAGTTGTATTTTCAAATTTTCTAAGAAGTGATCAAGTGTAAGTAATAGTGATAAGATAAATAAAATATTAAATGTGTAAATATATCTGATAACTATATAAATTTCATATTAAAAGTAAGTTTTTAATATTATATTATGTACTGTATGTTACTATAATAACATACATGTGATAGATTACAAAAATTCCATTGGCAAGGTTTATAAAAGTTTGCTCAAATTTTGTGTTGGCCAATTTTTTAGGACCTAAGTGGTCACACACTACCTGTTTTTGGCAAGGAAAATGTACACAGCCTATATGAAGACCAATTTGACAGTGAAATCAAATAATTGAGAAGTGACTCATTCAACCACTTAGAAATAATCTGATAAATTTCAATAATTGGAAAATTTATTTACAAGTAAAAATAGGCTAGATAAAATATATAATCATATTAAAGGGTGGCATTCATTCATTATAAATATAGATTAAGTGTCAAGTATATAAACCTTGAATTTGAAATGAAAGGGTAAAGAGAGGTATATTTGGCTTATTTGGAGTGGGGGTAAGTAAGCAATATTGATATGAAAATCCAAACCTATGTCTATGTAACAACTAATGTACAGAAAGCAAATTTTTCTGTAGATTACATCAATCCAGTCAATACAGCTGATACTATTCTGAATGTGATGATTTAGTTAGTTTTAATACTTATTACCATAAATGAATCTGAATTCCATTGTATTGAAGAACGTGATGATCTAGCCTAATGTACCACAAGTTAGAAAATCATTATTGCTAAAAAAAATTGAATTTTTGACTATAGGCTTTTAAAAGGTTTAAGGAGTTTTCTTAAATCAATATGATTTTTTTTTCTTCTCAGAATCCAAAAGAAACTAATTATCAATGGAAGACATTTGGTTTTTATAGTCAAATTGTACACTTTCTTCTTTTAGTAAGCACATTTTAAGATAAACACCATATATTTAAATTTATTTAAATATCTGTAAGCTCACAGAACGTAAATCTGATTGATTTGTTGTGCAACTGTCCATGTTGCATTATTTAGAGATTGAATCTTTTAGTTATCAGATAGTAACAAGCATTTTACTATGGATAATATTAATGGCATCTTGGTCTTATCCCTCCTTGGAAAAAAAAAATGACACCACATATGCATATTTACTTGTTTGTTCGTTTGTTTGTGTGGTTTCTTTCTCTGTTAGTGACCTTACAAACAATGACTTAATTATCTGGATAGTACTGCCTTGCATTTTGTAAATGAAACACCATCACAACACCTTCTACACTTTTCTGACAGAGATAAATTGCATTTAAAAGAATGAAGTATTTATTCCAGTCCAGTTTTCACTGATTGAGTTGTTTGAGCCAATATTCCCCAGCCCCATTCAATTCCTTCTTTTGAGCAAAGTCTGCAGCATAATGAGGGAGCAGAAGGCAAACTGATACCCTGCCAACTCCCTCCACCACCCCCTCCCACCCCTCCCCACCCCCATCCCTGTAGGATAAATGTGACACTCCTCAGACACTCCTGCCTGCCCTAAAGCTAAGAGAAGGAGAAAACAAAGGGTTCACTGATAAGAGATCACTGCAGGACAGAGTCTCCATCAGTTTACAAAGGTCTTAGTAAATTACACCAAAAAAAGGTAATCTTATCAATAGCCTAACCTCTAGAAACCTACAGACTCAGTTTCCTGGAGCCTAGCATCACCCTCCCCTCCATAGTGATTTGGGGAACAAAGATAAGAAGGAAATGGTAGGTAAAATTAAATTTCTTTATAACCTGCAGCCCATTGACAAATACTTGAGGCAAATACAGAGCAAAACATTCCTCCAGGAACTCAACAACTGTCTTTGGATTCAATGACTCACTAGAGGGAAAACAACCTTAGTTTGACAATAGCAAGGCCTCTAGTATCTTCGGAGTCTTCTCATTCTTGTCCTTCAGCTCTGGACCCATCACTCTAAACCTCAGTCCAAACACATTAAATATGATTTAGTCTAGCACTTGGCAAGCAATATCTCAGGCAAGAAGGAATTTACTCAGAATGAATTTTACAAAGAAATTGAAGAACTAGAATTGGAGACTTGAAGGATAGAATGTGAAATAAGGTAAATAGAGGTGATGAAGTAATTACTATATGTTCATAGAATTTATAAGGAAAGTATTATGTGCTTAAAATCATCATGCACCATGAGGCATATGTCCTAAAGCTATTCAAAAGTGTAATAAGACAAAGGTGACATTTTATGGGTAAAGACCTAGAAAATTAAAAACACATTCTTCTACTAAGCAAATAAAGGGATGTTTGGATTGCTCAGTCCGTTAAACATCTGACATCGGCTCAGGTCATGATTTCATGGTTCGTGAGTTCGAGCCCCGCATCAGGCTCTGTGCTGACAGCTCCAAGCCTGGAGCCTGCTTTGGATTCTGTGTCGCCCCCCCCCTTCTGCCCCTCCCCTGCTCATGCTCTGTCTCTCTCTCTCTCTCTCAAAAATGAATAAAAATTTTTAAAAAACTAGTAAGCAAATAAGTAAATAAAGCAGATTTTTAAAAAATCTAAAACAAATAAGGAATGCTTTTAGTTTTGTGATTATCCATAAATTAATGTAATTCTTTCCCCCCCAAAATCCAGTGACCATACATATATGTATATAGAATGAAGTATAGAATATTGAATCTTTTGAAAATATTGAGAGGAAAAGGCTGTAAAAAAAGATAACAACTATACACTCTGGAGGAAAAAATAACAACCTGAACTTACTGTAATGTGGATAAAAGCAGGCAGATTCTAAAAGGAAGTAGAAATTTGCAAGAACAGAATGACAGAAGGTGAATATCTTGTGTTTAGCAGCTTTTAGCCTGGAGCCACACTGCAGTTTGCTTCACTTGCAGCAGCGAAAATTCTCATAGAATATTCACAATCAGACTGGTTTACAAAGACAGAAGAGAGTGGTAGGAAAAATCACAAATCTCACCAAGGTGGGGGCGGGGGGGGGTAGGTAGGTAGCACACAACAGAGTTGGAGATGGGAGTCATCTATTCAGACCTTAATGAAGATATAATTTTAAATTGCTGGACCTAGAAGAAATAGGAAAACGCATCTTATTCTCAAGAAAAAAGACATCAGATATTGACAACCCAATAATCCAGATGTTGGAATTATCAGGTTAGGTTTTTTACAAAGGTATGTTTAACTGGGCTTAATATTTTAAAGGAAAGTATGTTTACCACGAATGTAAAGGTAGGAAAATATCAGCAAGGAAGATAAAACATATAAATGCAAATGAAAAGAAAATTCTAGAAGTGGAAACATATCTGAAGAAAGTTACTGATTGAGCTCAAAAGTACAATGGAGATTACGTTTGTTTGCTAGGGTTCTTTATATCAAAGTAATAAACTGGAGAAATACATATGAAAAAATTTATTGTCTTGCAGTTCTGGAGGCAAGACATTTAAGATCAAGGTATCATAAGGGTTGGTTCTTCTAAAGGCTCTGAATATGAAACCGTTCTCCTCTATCCCTAGCTTCTGATAGTTGCTGGCTATCTTTGGCATTCCTTAGTTTGTGGAAGTACTACCCCTCCTTATATGTTCATCTTCCCAATATGAGTCTGTGTACAAAATTCCCCTTTTTAGTAGGACAAAAGTCATATTGGATTGGGGCCCACCCTAATGATGTCATTTTAACTTAACTAATTATATTTGAAAGACCCTATTCCTGATTAAGGTCACATTCTGATGTGCTAAGAATTAGGATTTAAACATAAGGGATTTGGGGTGTACACAATTCAACCCATAAAAAGTTTAAGGGAGGAAAGATTCAATATCATAAAGACAGATTAATGGAAATTCTATGATCCAAAAAAAGAGATAAAATGTTGAAATAAAGAAAATATAAGAGAACAGCCTCTCATGGAATTTTTGGACAATATCCAAAGATCTAAAGAGATTGTAACAAGGATTCCATAGAGGTGAGAAAGGGAATGTGGCAGAAAACTAAGTATTTGAAGAGATAATGGTTGATAATTTCACAAATATGGTCCAAGACAAGAATTTACAGATTTATGAAGATAAGCAAACCCTAACAAGAATAAAGTCAGATTAAACCAACATAGTTATGCTGCTCAAAAATAAAGACCAAATCTTTAAAACACCCAGATTAAAATAGCACACTACATACAGAAGAACAATAATTTGAACGACCTCTAGATTGAGCACAATAGATATACATTAGTATGTACTAATCTAAATAAATGAATAGATAAATTAATACATTAACTGAGAAGATAAAGCTCTCTCTTAAAGTAAAATTCGAACTGATATCCCATAGAGTCTGATAGAAATAGATAATTCCCATTTAGAAATCATTGTAATGGTGATTGATACAGCTGGGTGCCATCAATGAAAACTAAGTGTATGTATGACAAAAAACAGGTAAGTTAGAATAGTATCTATATCTCTATATTGATTTATTTATCACCAAGGTTCTATGGAACTAATGAATTGTCATTGGTCAGGAAGGTATATGGTAGAGCATTTTAGGGTGATATTGCATATAGACACATTACAGTTAGATGACAGGTAAATATGCAGAAAGAAAGAAAGAAAATTATGGAACAGGGATGACATGATATTAACAATTTGGATATTGTTGGGACACCTGGGCGGCTCATTTGGTTAAGCATCTGACTCTCGGTTTCGGTTCAGGTCATGATCTCATGGTTCCTGGGTTTCAGCCCTCTATCAGGCTTTGCACTATTAGCATGGAGCTTTCTTGGGATTCTCTCTCCCTCTCAGTCTACCCCTTCCCCACTCATGTGTGTAAGCCCTCTCTCTCTCTCTCTCAAAATAAATAAATGAACTTAAAAAAAACATTTTGAATATTGTAGGTGAGATATATCAAAGTTCTGTGTACTGAACTTGCAATTTCTTGTAGGTTGCAAGCTTTTTTTTTTTTTTTTTTTTTTTTTTTAATATACAGAGAGAGAGACAGACAGAGTGCCAATGAGCGACGGGCAGAGAGAGAGGGAGAGAGAGGAAGAGAGAATGCAGAGCCTGAAGCTGGCTTCATCTCATGAACCTCGAGATCATGACCTGAGCCAAAGTCAGATGCTTGACTGACTGAGCCATCCAGGTGCCTGGTTGCAAACTATTTTTAAAAGGATAGAAAATTAAGTTTTCCAATATTGTGAATGGAAAAAAGAACTCCCTGTGGTTCAAAATATCAAACAAATATCATATATATGAATAATATAATTATATACAATACATACATATATAATACATACATATATAATATATGTATAATTATATACATACAACTATATATATGTGTGTGTGTGTGTGTGTGTGTGTATATATATGTATATATATAATATCTTTCCACAAAACAGTTGTCACAAAGAATTATCCAGATTATTTGGAAAATACAAACTATTAAATTTGGTAGAGGAAATACAAATGAAATGAATGTCATATATTTTTTGAAGAAATTAACTCCATCATTAAATGGTTTTCCATAAAGAAAATCCCAAGGCTAGAGGGCTCCTCTGAGAATTTCTTTTGAATACTTAAGGAAGAATTGATGTTAATCCTACAGAAACGCTTTTAAAGAATAGAAGATATGGAAGACTTTCTAAACCTTCTCGTGAGACCAGCAAAATCTTCCCATTATTAGTTGATGAAATTTTATAAGAAAGAGAATATAGACAATCTTTATCACAAACTTAAATATAAGAATCCTTATATATTAGCCCAGTGAGATAAAAAAGTAATACATGATGGTTAAGTGATGTTTACTCACAAATTCAAAAGGATTCAACATTGAAAATTTAATTAATATAATTAATCATATTAGCAAAAGAGAAATTGCCAAAAAAGCATTTGATAAAACTTAACACCAATCCATGAGAAAACTCTCAGCATGTTAGTATTTTAAAGGAATTCCCTTATCTGATAGAGAATATCTATTAATATCCAGCTGAATGGCAATCAATATTGAATGCTATTTCACTAAACCTGGTTACAATCAGTGATCTCCACTCTAACAAGAGTAATATGGAGAAAGGAAAACTTATATAGTAAAGTTAAATTATGTCCATTAAAAGTAACATGAGAGTGAAAGAGGCAATACAGAGAGAAGGCATAAACATTCTTTTTTAATTAATTGTTTTAAATGTTTATTTACTTTTTGAGAGAGAGACAGAACATGAGTGGGGGAGGAGCAGAGAGAGAGGGAGACACAGAATCCGAAGCAGGCTCCAGGTTCCGAGCTGTCAGCACAGAGCCAGAAGCGGGGCTCGAACCCACCAACCGTGAGATCATGACCTGAGCCGAAGTCGGACGCTTAACCGACTGAGCCACCCAGGCACCCCAGATATAAATATTCTTGATACACGTGTGAAAAGATTCCTCTCTTGAATATATAAGAAAGAATACATGCAACTAATTAAAAAAGAGATAATACACTGGGTAAATGTGCAAAATGCATGAACAGAAACTTTGTAGGGGCAGATCTCCGAAGGACCAATAATCTAGGAAAAGTTGCATGAGGTTATTGATTAGCAGAGAAATGCAGTTTAAAACCAAATTCTTATAGCAAGTGGCTAAACTAAGAAAAGAAAACACTGAGTATTTGCGAGAAAATACAGTAAGAGAAACCCACACTGCTACACACTGCTTTGGAAATGCAGATTAGTGCAAATGACTGGGGCAGAATCCCTTAAAGTTGTATGTGGGTATGTGTGTACATGTATCATAAAATTTGAAACTGGTGCCCTATTGATTGCTTGATTATTTTCAATCTTGGGCTGTTACATACAATGTGTCATTCCATTATTTTTAAAAAATACTATGACTATCCTTAAATTAAAAGGCAAAAAGTATAAATGTAATTCATCATAAATTAAAATTATATATTATACATATATATACCTACATATACAATATATGTAGAGTCATGTATAAATTATCAGACTGTTGATAAAAATACGTTTGGAATTTAGTTCTCCGAAGGATAAGGATCTTCTTAGATCACCAGATTTTTAGAAGGATTTACTTTTGTGTCTGAGGAAAGAAAGAATTTTTTTTTTTTTAGTTTATTTACTTATTTTGAAAGAGAGAGAGAGAGAAAGCCCCCATGGGTGAGTGGTGGAGGGGCAGAGGAGAGGAGAGAGAGAATCCTAAGTAAGCTCCTCACTGTCAGCAGTGCAGGGGTAATCTCACAAACCCTGAGATCGTGACCTGAGTTGATATCAAGGGTCAGTGGCTTAACCTACTGAGCCGCCCAGATGCCCTTAGAAAGAATTTTCTACCATGGTCTCATGGCAAATTATAATTATCCTGAAGGGTGAAGATAATGCTGGGGCAATCAATAAACAGAGTAGGGAATACCATACAGCTTACATGAGCACTATAATGGAGTAATATTAAACCACCTTGCCTGGCTTTTTAACACTTTTTTGCAGTTGGCTTGTGTTAGTTACCACCAATTTTTGACTTCATTCCCCTTACAAAATTCAAGAATGTACCCCTTGATTTTGGGATGTTCCAATCATTGTTAGTTTCACATCTCTTTCTACCATCTTCCTATTTTTGCCAAATGTAGAAAACAATGAAAATCTTCTTTGATTGCAGCCAGTATGGGTGATCCAAAAAACCTGAAGGGTTTTCTCCAGGCCCTTTCCTCCCCTAGATGAGCTCTGGTCAACTGCTAGGTTTCCAAAGGTCACAGGATGGTTGCACCAATTAAGCCAATTATAGTAATCATTCTACTGTGTATACACATATTAGGTCATCCCATTATACACCTTAAAAACCACGCTGTACAGACCAAATATATATAATGTTTATGTGTCAATCCACCTTAATAAATCTATCTATCTATCTTTTTTTTTTTTTTAAAGAAGGAAAGGGGCACCTGGGTGGCTCAGTCGATTAAGCATCTGACTTCTGTCGTGAGTTCAAGCCCTGTGTCGGGTTCTGTGCTGACAGCTCAGAGCCTTGAGGCTGCTCTGGATTCTGCATCTGCCCCCCCCCCCCTTTCTGCTCCTTCCCCACTTGCTCTCTCTCTCTCTCTCTCTCTCTCTCTCTCTCTCTGTCTTACAAATAAACATAAAAAAAGAAGAAAAGAAAGGTCACAGTTTGAAAAACACTGTTGTAGCAGCTATATCATGAATGAGCAGTGGTGGTGGGTGCTGTCCACTTTCAAAACAATTTTCAACATATTCCTTTCAAGTTTGTCCTTGCAATTCTCATTATACGTGTGTGTGACCACTACAACTAAGGATTAAATACATAAATGTTGGTCTTGCTGCATGGACCCAGTTTAGTTTGCTACATCTGACTTGGAATGGCTCTGTCGATAGCTCAGGAAAGCCTTGGGTTCAGTTGCTATGATGGTTTACTGTTAAATGTTCAAATCATGCTAAGTTTGCACTAAAATTTTACGGTTTCAGCTGCAATTCCATGCAGTAATCAGTTTTGCATGTTTAATTGCATATCTTATATGAGTCATTTAGATGCAACTTCTTGCAAATATAGCTTTGATTTGGGCTAAGAGAAAACCAAAAATGTATGTAAATCTTCATGATGATGCTGGGCAGAGGAAAACCAAATAGAGGCAGCTGTATGATTGCACAGCAATATGTTGATTGGTAGGAAAACAAATTAAGATATACTGTACTATAAATACTTGCTTTTTCATTTAAAAACTCTGTTGGTGTATCTGTGATGGTATTGGAAGGGATCTTACTTCACTTGGGCATTTATAGGAACAAAGGGAAAGAGTGTGAGTTATGTTCTTCCTGGCTATACTTTTTGGTAATACCTTAGGTAGTTATTGCATCCTTTTATTCCTAGGACTTCTTGATTTATAATTAGCTCATTTATTATATAGTTTATTATTTCATTGAGGCAAATCGGATTCATTAGATCGAATAACATTGTCTGCCTTTTAAATCTAAGAGTAGAAAAATCAAAGTAAACCAAAACTAACGTTTCTCTACAGATCAAGAATGTGTTCATAAGCTTTAACCCAAATTGCTTGTGATTATGAAATATGCTTAAATAATTTTAAATTGGCTTTAAATTTAAATGCATGCATATGATAAAAATAAAAATGTTACGAAGAGAAAATATATACAGGGAATAGAGAAAAATTTTCCGGTTTTCCTAAATCCTCATTTCTGCTCCTCGGAGCTGATGGGTTATTTTTACAATATTTTCCCTTAAAAAATTAAAGCTGGAACGATTCTGAACATATTCTGATTCGGATAAAATAGGGATAGTGGTAGTTATACTGATGTGGTGATGACAGAAGCAGTGAAATCGAATGGACCCTGTACTACTTTCTAGAGAACTATATTTAGTAAAGTTTATATATGAGACGCAATATTTAAGATTCACAAAATAACAAATGTAAGATATGAAGGACACTGTTTTAAAAAACCAGGCCTTGAAATTATTGTTGTTTTATCGCTTGATCAATTTTATCCTGAATCAATAAAATCAAATAATTCTTGTCATGGTGAAGGTTTTTTTTTCTCAATCCCAATACTCCTTTCCTGAGAAGAAGCGCTGCTTGAATTTACAACAATCCACCCTGGGGCATTTCATACCTTTACAAGTATAGCCTAGATTCTAGGGAAAAAGAAAACTTTGTTGGTCCCATCGTATGTTACATGATATTCTCTGGCTCCCTATTGTTGGATATGAACAATGTCTTAAATCAATTTTTTTTCTCAGTAAACATTTTGTTCAGTCTTTCCTATGAACATAAGCTAGAGTTTCACTAGAAACATGTTCTTCAATATAGTGGCTTCCAGCTTTACGTGGCTATTGAACAATAGAAATGTGGCTGGTATGAATTTAAATGTTCTAGAAAGTATTAAGTATACACTTGATTTCCAAAACTTCATAAAAAAGGGGGACTGTAAAATATCTCATTAATATTTTTTATGTTGAATGCATGTTTAAATAATACTACTTTGGAAATAGGTTAAATATATTATTAAAATTAATTTATTATTTTTATTTCGACCTTTTAAGTGTGTCTCTGCATAAATGTATGCATAATGTATCTACACATGCACATATATGTGCATATGTAATATATTTATATGAGTATATACTGTTATATGTAAACATGAATAAGTATAATCAGAAAAGTACATATCATATAGATGGATACAGAGATCAGTTTGTTTAACTAGCATTATATTGTTACATGTTTTAATTACTATAGCTTCAAAATAAAATTTGAAATCTGGCAGATTAAAACTCTAAATTTATTTTCTTTCTTTCTCTGTTAATCATACCATTATATCTTTCCTGATATAACTTTCTCTTTTCCGTACATTTATAATCAGTTTATTTTATTCCATGGGAATAGTCTTTTGTTAGTATAAATGTGATCACATTGCTTTTATAGATTATTTTGGTCAACGTTGACTCTTCCGATCTATTTTTATTTTGTAATTCTCTTCTTAGATGTTCCTGAAAATATATAGTTGTTTTTCTATAAATAACTTATGTATGTTCAGTAAAAAAAAATATACAAAATCTTCAGTACAGTATTTTATAATATTTGCTATTCCTATCAATTATGAAACTTGAATGCTTGAATCATATATACCTACAGCTTAAACTGATAAGATAATATCACCAATTAAGTACTTTCCCCCAGAGAAAAGACCACTTTGCTCAATGACTTATCTCATTGTTACAGAACTGACAGAGATTCTTTCTAAACTAAAATTTCAAAGTGTTAACTCATCTAACAAGATCTCTGTTATTTAAGAAAAGAGGAAATGGGGAACCTGGGTGGCTCAGTTGGTTGAGCATCTGACTCTTGATCTTGGCTCAGGTCAAGATCTCACGATACATGAGATTGAGCCCCATGTCAGGCTCTGTGCTGATGACATCAAGCCTGCTTGGGATTCTCTCTCTCTCTCCCTCTCTCTCTACCCCTCCCCTGCTCACGCTCTCTCTCTCTGTGTCTCAAAGTAAAAATTAAAAAAAAAAAAAAAAAACTTAAAAAAAAAGGAAATGAATCCTAAGTGTGAACCTGCCTTCACACTTTGCTCTCTTTGCTCTTCCTCTCCAAGGATAAAATTTGAGAGCCCACTTCATTGACTGGATGCACAATTAACACTGTATGTGACAGCCCTGGCATCTGAAAAATCATGATGGCTTCCTTACATGTTTGAAAACAAGAACAGAATAAGATAATTAGAAATACATAGGTAAGTCCAACAAAGTTATATGTTGTTCCATGACACTTGTAAATATTGTAATAATGTCAATACCTTTGTAAGTCTCAAATATCAAACTATTTCTACAAATTAAGATTTGTGTTAGTTCATTGGATTTTGTGATGCTCTAAACACATGCTTGAGTTTCTATCAGTAAATGTGTCACTATGTGTGACAATATTTGACTGGTCTGGGGCTGATAATGTCCCTGACACAAGGAGATGTTCAGAAAGGATTGGCCGTGAATTAGATGTCTTCTCTGACCTGTATTAAATTATGAATATCACATTACATTCAGAAGAATCTTTGTTAAGTTTTAGTCATTTAGTATAGTTGAATAGTTCAATATTGTCTTGTTATTTTATGTCTTTTTTATGTCTTCTATTTTATGTCTTTATTATTTTATGTCATATTTCTTATGTTTGAAAGAGAATGAAACATGGTTTGAGAACTTTGTTCTCAATATAATTTAAAATTTTTATTTATTTTACAAATAGTATGACAGGAAGGCCCCAAGATGAAGCTTGTCAAATTAGAGTCTGAGTGTTCCCAGGCAAATATGCCAAGCAAAACTATATGCATGACAAGTTTCTTGGAATCAGTGATTTTTAGAAATGATTTTAGTTATAATCCAAATATAGATAAGATGCAGAGAAAAATTGCATTGGCATTAATTTGAACACTAGACATTACAGAAGAATCACACATAAATCACATATAAAGCTTCACTCTACAACCTTCATTCCAGAAAGAACAAGGAGACTTTCACACTCTCCCAAAGAAGCAGTAAGCACGCATCCATGGAAACATTTGATAAATGCTTTTCCAGATGTCAAAATACTGTCAAAGTGTTATTTTTGGGTTTTGAGGTATTATCTGCAAAGGGTAAAATGCACAAGTCTTAGGGCACAATTCAATAAATTTTTATACCCATGTAACAACCCAGAAAAAAACTGTAAAATAAAAATGGATAGTTCATATTTTTTTCTCAACATAATGTTTGGAGATTCATCCGTGTTCTTGCATAATTCATTTTATGCTGCTGTGAGATAATTGGAAGAATGCTGTTTCATTGCTCTGTAATGTTCACGTAAGAAGAGACCACACTTGTCTCTTCTTTTCATAGATATTTAGGTTGTTTCCAACTTCTAACTGGTGACATAAAACTTTTGTGAATGTTACTGTGTACAAGTGCACTCATTTCCTTCAAGCACACACTTAAACATGAGATTCCTGGGTGAGAATGGAGGCTTAAGTGTAGCACTTAAGTCGAAAGAGTAAAACTTGGTTTTCCCAAAGCGTTTTGACAATTTTACAATTACATAAGCAACGTGAGATTCACATTTGCCTCACATCCTCTGCAAATTTGGTTTTACCATTCTATTTCTTCATGAATCTTTGTAATTCATATTGTATGAAATCTATTTCAAGAAACAGCATTATTAAATTATGATAAACATCTATAACTCTGTCCTTATAATCACAATCAAAAGAATGAATAATTTCATCACTGCAAAAGGATACCTGTGTCGCTATATAATCCAGCAATTTCACTTCTGGGTATACATGGAACAATTGACAGCAGGGTCTTGAAGAGATATTTGCATACCCATGCTAATAGAGGCATTATCTACCATAGCTGAGAGGTAGAAGTGACCCAGGGTCCATCAATGGATGAACGGATTAAAGAGGGTGGTACATACATACAATGGAATACTATTCAGCCTCAAGAAGGAATGCAGTTCTGATAAATGCTTCAACATGGATGAACCACATGGCATTATGCTAAGTGAAATAAGCTAGGAATAATCCATCTTTGGCTTGGGCAAAATAACTCCAATTTATGTCTTCATCTCTTCAAGGCCATCTTCTCTCAAGTATGTATGTCTTTGTGTCTTCACATGGCACGCTTCTCCTTGTGTCGCTGTTTTCCTTCTTCTTAAAACACCAGACCTACTGGAGTAGGGCTCATCCTAATTGATAATGACCTCACCTTGGTAACATCTGCAAAGATACCATGACCAAATAAGGTTATGTTCATAGCCACTAGGGGTTAGGAATTCAACATTTCTTTGAGTGGATGGGGGCATACAATTCAACCCCATTGTGAAATGTCCAAATCTTACGTTTATTATTTATTTATTTTTCTTATATCACTATCTAATTGAGCCACAGTATTTGTTGAAAGTGTTATCCTTTCTCCTTGGAATTGCCTTGGTGCCTTTGTCAACATCAGTGGATCATATACATGTAGGTCTATTGATAAAATTTATATGATTCCATTGAGATAATACATATATGTTACCCTGTTTGACATTGACTCACAGTTCTAAAATGTGAGCTTTGGAAGAGATTCCACCTGTTTTCTCTCTGGTGGTTCTTTCTTATCCTCTAGTAGTTTCTTTATGTGCATGCACTGATGGGAATTCAACTGAACACTCAACGAGAAACCCTCTGATCACTAGACCTTTCTTTCTGTACAGTTCTCTCTGTGCACCCTTCTCCTTAGTACTCAGCCCATGGATTCTGGCTGCCTTTACCTCCATGAATACTTAGCTGTTTCTCAACTCAACCAAGATTAGCTAGCCTTAGTTTGGGTTTCTCTATTTCCCTAAATTGTGACTTGAAAATTTTCTCCATTCTGTAATCTGGGGCAAAGTCATTCCCATCAGTTTTTGTTTTCTTTCTTTCAGGGATAACTCTCTGAACTGCCAGTTCTCCAAAATCTGAACTCTTTGTTTCATATATTTGGTGAATATTTTAATTAAGCTGAGAGGATAAATTTGGTCCCTGTAACTTCATTCTAGCCGGAAGCCAAGATCAACCATTTTTAAGGATCACATCTTTTAAATATGAACTCTGCTCACCAGCTCAAATGTAAACTATACATCAAAATATTGATGTATTCATCTATTAATCTCATATTCATTAGGTCTCCTCTTGACATGAAGTAATTGCTTAATAAATGTTGAATTATGGAATTAATGCACAAAGTAATGCATGAATTAATAAATAGATGTGTAGACATTAGCAATGTCATTGTTTTCAATGACAAAGAACAATTTCATAATAGAAATAAAAAGGAAGAGAAGGAGCATTATGTTAAAATGAAATGGATAAAAGAAGAAAAACACAGATTTAGATAGAACAGTCCACAAAGTGCTTCAAAAAGACGCCCAAATAGACATCTGCCCCCTTTCTAGTCACAGATGCCAACTCTCATTTGAAAACTATCACTTTATAACTCTAGATGATAGCATTGAGAATATAATCTAAAATTATTTGAAAATGTTTTCTGGTAGGCTTTTTTATTCCTAGAATAAAAGAGCCAAAATTATATACAGCTTTTCATTGACAACTTTTCTATATTAGAAGTAAAGCCACAAATTTCAGTAAAAGAGCTTTATATTTGAATAATAACATCATTTTAAAAATTATCTCCAATAGTATTATTTTGCAATGTCAAGTTTTATAGACTGTTGCTATAATTAAGGAACATGTCTAGTGTGTAAGCATTTGTGAGGCTCAAAACTATGGCATAATTCCTGAGTGGAGTGCAATAGTCTACTTTGCCAATAGAGATACACCAGCTTAGTCATCTGTCATGAATTCCCTCAGATGTGGCTATTAGTGGAAACCTCTGACTCAACCCAACTCTAAGTCAAGATGTAATTTGCTACATGATGTGCTGTGATGGGACAAGAGAGAATCAATTTTCATTTTGAAGCAAATGGAATAAATCTGCACCTGCAGATGACATGGAGGTCAAAACCTCATCCCAGGAACGCAGAGCAAGCCACAGATGTTCCCAGCTCTATAATTTCTAGATTTGATGACTATAATTCACTGAGTATACACACCTGAAACTACTCACTCAGTGACTTCAGCTGGTTGAGAATAAAGTGGATCAATTATTTAAAACCGACTGTTGCTAATAACACTTCAGTATCATTTCATAGTCATTGTATCTGCTTAAATTATACTCCACCATCATTTCAAATGACGAAGTAGATGACCTGGTCATAAAACATTTGAAATTGTCCATGAAACTTCAAATAAAATAGAATGAAAGCAGAGGTGCTTTCCTTTATTGCACACATACCATATGTCAGGTAGTGATATGTAGGGATATGGAAGCAAGCCCAGGGGCACCTGGGTGGCCCAGTCAATTAAGCGTCTGACTTCAGCTCAGGTCATGATCTCGCGGTTCATTGGTTCAAGTCCCGCAGCAGGCTCTGTGCTGACAGCTCAGAGCCTGGAGCCTGCCTCAGACTCTGTGTCTCTTTCTCTCTCCGCTCCTCACGCACTCATGCTCGCTCTCTCTCTCTCTCTCTCTCTCTCTCAAATAAATATTCAAAAAAAAAAAAAAAAAAAGGCGAGCACAGCTGCTTATTTTACATCATGATTATAACAGTCGCCATTTGGCTTTTATTATTTATGTTTATATTAGGACTTTGAAACACATAAAATCATAACAGGCAACACTAGTTAGAAAGTGCCATGGCTGGGGGGTGGCTGGGTGGCTCAGTCGGCTGGGCATTCAACTTTGGCTCAGGTCATGATCTCACAGTTCGTGGGTTCAAGCCTCACATCAGGCTCTGTGCTGACAGCTCAGAGCCTGTAGCCTGCTTTGAATTCTCTCTTTCCCTCTCCCTGTCCCAACTCTGCTTGTGCTCTGTCTCTGTCTCTCCTCTCAAAGATGAACAGTAAAAAAACAAAAAAAAAAAAAAAAAAAAAAAAGTGTCATGGCTTAGTTGAGTCTGATCGACTTCAAAATCAAAATCAAGAATTTTCTCAAAAGCATAGGTAGATGCAACCTTTCCATTAGTCTGGGTATCATTTCAGTTCTTGAGGATAGGTTATTTTAAATATTTTTCTATTAAAGTAACTATCATAGCAATGTAGCATTTTACTTATCTATAGTATGTCTTTTTAACTTACAGCATGTGTTACATAATATTTACCACAATGACTATGTTTTAGTAAACAAAGAATAACCTTTAAATATAAATGGGAAATTGAAGACATTTTTGTTTTCTTTAAAGTCATGAATAGAAAGTGGGCTAAAAACCATGTTCGATTGATAATATTTTTCATGGAAATTATGAGTCAGCTATTGTTGTTATCATTATAAGTAAAATGCTTCACTTCTTTTCCTGTGTAAGAGAAACTTTCAAAATGCTAAGGAAAAAATATAGAAGGGAAGAAAATGGCAGGACACTCATGGTGTTCTAGATCTCTCTCCTTTTATTGTTCCGTAGATCTATTCTGAAATGACAGATTATTTGGTGACTACTTAGGCAGGCCCATAATGAGAATGTTGGAAGGATCAGCAATAAGTCAGAATGGTCAAGATATGGGTCAGAGGAGGTGGTCCTGTGACTTAGATCTATTTCTTCTCCAAATGGTAATAGAGCATTTGGCCATTAATATTTAAGTCGATTCAGGCCTACGGTAAGAACACAGAAGTGCATTTGTGGACATTTACTGTCAGGCTGAAATGGCTTTAGGGTCATTCCATGGGATGGGCCACTTTTATAAGGGTGCTAGGCCATGCTCAGGCTGGTGGGAGCAGAGACAACTCCTGGATGACAGAAGAAGCATGGATGAGGCAGATTGTTCCATGCTGTAGGGCAGACTACCAGGAACAAAAGCAGAAACAAAGTTGTTCTGACTGATCAATATGGTAGTCATTAATGGAATCCTGCAGCTTGATGCAGAAGCAAAGGCACAGCATGGAAACTAATCCTAGACTCCTTCTGACTTGTAGATATGAGGCTGGTAATTTTCTGCCTATCTTAATTAAAATTGGCTCTTCTCTGGGGGAGCTCTTCCTATAGGCTAAATTACTTTATAGACTATTGATAAATAGATTTGGAGAATACTGGAGTAAAATTTTTTAGTATGAATAAAGAGTTCTAGTGAAATTATAGAACATTATAGCCTGAGTGTCTAAATTTGCCTTTAAAATCTATCTAGAAATGCAGAGGGAAAAAAAGAGGGAAAGATTAAGCCATGCTGGGTATGCTAGAGATTAAGCCAGGACAGTAGAATAGACTTTTTATGTAGCAACAAATAGATGAGGTGGGGTCAACAATCCCATCCTGCTCTAATAAAACTGAGGCTCAGTAAGGTCAGGTGAGGACTAGGTGACATTTACAGGAAGTGTCATATTTACTTTATAAATCAAGGTTTGTCTGACAAGCTCTGTCTGAGAAAATTCATGAGCTTTTAGACAGATTAACACTTCTGATGTGCCATTTCTCAATGTCTGCCTCTCTTTCCAGCACTGCTGATCTACGCTGGATTGACTTTTAAGAATGTGTGTGAAGTGCATTTAGCACGTGAAAATGCATCGCAATTTTCTGCCAGCCATGAGCAGCAGAATTAAATGTGAATAAAAAGCTTCTTGAGAGTCATAGGGACTAAGCAATGCTAATAAATGAACTTTTTTATTTTTTGCTAGAAGACAACTTTCAGATGTATTGTTATTTCCTCAACACTGTAGGAAGTGATCATTTATAGGTTATTTATTAGTTATTTTTTTTTTTTAATTTTTTTTTTCAACGTTTATTTATTTTTGGGACAGAGAGAGACAGAGCATGAACGGGGGAGGGGCAGAGAGAGAGGGAGACACAGAATCAGAAACAGGCTCCAGGCTCTGAGCCATCAGCCCAGAGCCCGACCTGGGGCTCGAACTCACGGACCGCGAGATCGTGACCTGGCTGAAGTCGGACGCTTAACCGACTGCGCCACCCAGGCGCCCCTATTTATTAGTTATTTTTATTAGTTATTAGTTATAGGTCATTTATTAGTTATTTTTAATAACTAAATAAATCTTTATCTTTTTCACTATCATAAATACATGCTTCAATTATCACTCCTTATTTTTAATGTTATTTACTGGCATTTTATTAGAAAAGCAATATATGATTTTAACAGTTTGAACATTTGGAAAAGTATAATACATAATTAATTAAAAAAACACAATTTCACTACCTACAGTAGGGGTCAATAGGCTAAGGTCTGCCAACCAAAATCTAAAATATTTATTGTCTTGCCTTGTAGAAAGAGTCTACAATCCCTGACTTAAGGTATAATACTTTTAACAATTGATTACATTATTTTGCTATTTTTCTGTGCATTATGTTTCCATTTACCAATGAGGAATAAACATTTCAATATCATTATATAATATGGGCTCTAAATATTCTATATTTCTTTATTTTCCTACAATGAGCTAAACACATGTGTATATATTATATACTATTTTATATGTGCATACAGTAGATTTATGGGCTACTTTGAAATTCTAGTGAAATCCGGTGAAATAAAATTCAGCCCGAATTGTACAAATTAGAAAAAAAAAAAAAAACAAAACAAACCTTTTCCTATCTCTGGGCACTCATTGCCTCCCTTCAGAAGATGATGAAAGAATTCTACTTCTCTGTGTTGATTAGGAAGGTGAACTGAACCCTCTAAAATTGCAAAATGCTTATTTAATAGCATTGTCAACACCGGCAAAGCAATACCTAAGACAAATATCATAGTATGACTGAACCGCTGTTTAGAATCGTTTATATTAAAGTGAAAAAAAAGAGGGTGTGGGTTTGGCACCCCCAGCCAGGTGGCATGGGTTTCGGGCTGCAAGGGGGTGTGCAAAGTAAGGAGAGCTGGGGAGAGAAACAAAAACCAGGACCCCTGACTTGTTTGTGAGCCAGGAGGAGGGCGGAGCTCACAAAGGCCGCCTCTCTTTTTGTGGGAAGGGACCTGGGATTGTAGATCTCTTATCTGTATTTTCCTCCCCATAACTCCCAGAACTCAAACCACTACATAGCCGGCCTTCTGACGCCTTTATCACTCTGGCATGGTACTGTCCACTGAAATAGGATTTATCATGGCCCTTGCCCAGTTTAGAAAAGGTCAGGGTAAACACGAGTCTCCATTCTCTGTAAGTGGATTCACCACTCACCGTCATTTGGATGATCTGGGAGAAGCCAGAAGGATAATGCTGAGCCTTGTTCAATGGTAATGCACGTGTTTGAACGACTTGCTGTGAAATTCAGTCATTAAATCAGACTTAAATTGCAGAGCCTGTCCAGAATTTCCGGAGAGGCCAGGAAATTAAGTGTCTATGTGTGTAGAGTGCCCATACAAAATTTTTTAGTCCCGAAAAAGTGCTGGCATGACAAGGAAAAAAAAAAAGTGAGAAAAAGAGGGGAAGACAAAATACTAAATACTAAAAAAGACATCCATACGTATAGAGACATACACATTTGTATGTATACACGAATATACAAAACACAAGCGTATACGCACATATCTATATCTGTATCAAGAAGGTTATTAAAATGAGAAAATCTAGAATCCTTGTTAAACATCTCATTTGTTTTTCAAGTTAACTTGTAAGGACATTTGGGTAATAGGAGAGTCCCCATTTAACCTGTAGCTCCATTTATGCAACACACATTGTATGCACACAGTGTACCAAGGTCTGCGCTAAGTTCTGGGCTATTGTAGCTCAGTTTTGGAAGTTTTTAATTTGACGCACTTACTGGACATCCAGACAGAGTTACACAGCAGGCAATTAGATGAGTTTTGAGTTTAGACAAGTGGTGGTCTGGACAAGGAATATTTTGATCACCTCCTATCCACCCTGTAAGCGAGGGAGGGATTCTCACTCTAGGGTTACAGGGGGGAACACCACCGCCCGACATGGGGCAGATGAGATCCACAGTTGTTTATTTGCCATATATATTCATAGCCTGGTGAGGGAAGACCCACGTGGGGCCAAATGGAGTTAAGAGTAGGAAGGAGATCTACTTTGGGCCAATTAAAGGAAATCCTAGAAATTATACTCATAAACTTGATGGTAACTTACACCATCTTCATGTCTCTGATTATGAAAAAGAAACATGTGATCACTCCAGCTGTCGAGAGTGATGTAGCTTCTGAGTCAGCTGAGAAGAGAGCCAACAAATATGGAGGATGGCAGACTACAGACACCCAGGGAACAAATTTAAACCCATTACATTGTGACTCTCCTTGTCTTCCTGATGTCTTACTTGAGGCAAAACATTTCAGTGATAATGATATCAGAGATAGAGTTCCTTTATTGCTTTAGCCAATTTAATTTGGCTTCTTGTTACAATAAATCATTTTTGAGAAGCTGTACTCTTCCGCGTACAATCTGTAACTTTCTCACAGAAGGCAGTTTTGAGAATTGAGAAGAGCAATGGTGGTTATATAGTTTGAGGAACAAACCATTACCAAGCAGGAGGTAGATGGTTGCAGTTTCCTTCGTCCTTCCTCAACAGGAGCTGACTGGTTATAAATTCACACGAATGTTGAGAAAGGACTCCTAGCTTGACCACCAACCCTCTCTCAGAACACTTCTGCCCTAGTCCTTGTTCAATACCAATTCCTACTGTTCACCACCTCCTACGGCAGTCATGTTTAATAAAGTCCTTGTCTTCACCTCCAACTCACGATGGTTTCTGCTTTGAAGCATTCTTTCAAATAGTCATATGGATTGCACATATTTTCTAGTTTTCTAAGTTTTAATATTTTTTGATTTACCACATATGGGTTTATAATTTTATGTGGTTTGTTCAGCCAATTTTTAAAATTATGAGGGGGGGGCACCTGGAGGACTCAGTAGGTTAAGCGTCTGACTTTGGCTCAGGTCGTGATCTCACGGTTCACAAGTTCAAGCCCTGCATCTGGTTCTATGCTGACAGCTCAGAGCTTGAAGCCTGCTTCAGATTCTGTGTCTCCTTCCCTCTGATCCTCCCTTACTCATTCTCTGTCTTTCTCTCTCAAAAATAAAATAAACATTAACAAAATTAAAAACAAATAAATACAACTATGATAGGTTCTAGCTTTCTTGTGACAAAAAAGCTATTTCTTACAAAATTAATATAATATTTTTCTTGTGTTTACTGTAGATATATGTAGTTTTAAATATCCCTGTTTTTTAAATTTTTTTTTTCAACGTTTATTTATTTTTGGGACAGAGAGAGACAGAGCATGAACGGGGGAGGGGCAGAGAGAGAGGGAGACACAGAATCGGAAGCAGGCTCCAGGCTCTGAGCCATCAGCCCAGAGCCTGACGCGGGGCTCGAACTCGCGGAGCGCGAGATCGTGACCTGGCTGAAGTCGGACGCTTAACCGACTGCGCCACCCAGGCGCCCCTAAATATCCCTGTTTTAAAAGCCCTAAATTATTTGGAACTTATTTTCTTAAATGATGTGGGGTAGAGATATAAAGTATTTTTCTTTCAAATTCTTAACATAAAGTCCAAACCTGTTTTCTGATTTGAAAATATGATTTTTCATACAAGTAAAACCTGTACATACATCTGACTGTATATTTCCTATTGTTGTATTTATGTAAACAATGTTTCTTTTGAGGAAATTTGTCGCTTTTCACAACTGTAGTTTTTTAGCATAATCCGTGATGTAGTATAATTAAGCATCTTTAAAAAATATTTTTGGTGTTCTCACATATTTATTATTTCCCATGAAATTTAAAGTGAATTTGCCAATTTCCCACCCAAAAAAGGATATAGATATTTTGCTTTTCAATTACATTAAAGTTATATATCATTTTTGCCTGTCCTATATGGTTTGTATCACCATTTATTTCTGTTTTAAAAGAGTGAAACTTTTTATGATTTTCTTAATATGGACTTTCCCAATTTCTTATAAAGTCCATTTCTACATAATTTAAAGTTTTATAGCTTTTGTGACTGGGATTTGTTTTTCATTATATGTCTTAATTGGTAATTTCTGTTACATAGTCAAGCTATTGATTTTTGCTTATCTATTAAAAAACCAATGCCCAACCTGAAGTCCAGATACTCTAATGAATTTCCTAGGGTTTGCAATGTAGATAATATAATATAATGTATTTGTTCCAATATGTAAAACACTAGTCAAAGCATGAAAAATAACTTGGTAAACAGCCATGGATATGTTTACTTGTTTCTAACATTATGTTTGTGCATATGTTTTAGAAATAGATACTTGTTTTGAAGTTCACATTTTGAATTATGTTGAGTAAATATCCTTCCGATTCATTCATCTGAGCTTTATTTTTTTTTTACTTTAATCAAGTGCCTATCAGCATATTTGGTAAAAATTAATATGTTTTTAAATTTTTAAGCATTATCATGGTGAAATATTAAAATGCTCTTTGGTAGTAAAGCCCACTAGTGTTCTTGAAAACTGTCAATTCTATTTAGGCTCATTGCTTGTTTCACATAGTGCTGGATTTTATTTGTTAATATTTTGCTTACATTTTTTCATCATAATGCACTTATACATTTTACCCACTATTTGTCCTTCTTCATGTAATTTTATGAGAGATTAGCAACAGAATTCTCTACAACACAACTGTAGAATATATCTGCTGGGGCTACTATGGGCTTTGGATTCATACATTCCAATGTTTGAATCCTAGCTTGGTCATTTTTCTAGATTGACCATTTTAAGTAATCTGGTTATATCTAAATTTCTCTGCTTCCTCATATTTAAAAATAGGGTGTAGTGTTTTGTGAGGATTACATGAGGTAACAGATAAAGCAAGCAACCTACTTGTTCCCATGGCTAGAATCTCAATGTTAGCCAATAAATATCAATCATACAATAATGGTAATAATACTGCCTCTATACTTTTATTAAGTTATATTTAGAGGGCATGATCTAAGTTGATCAGCGGCTAATAATCAAAGTTCTTTTTCTTGGACACCGTGTGGGTCCCTGCTTTCCAGGGATAGACCAAGGAAGAAGGTTATAACATTTCAGATATCTATCAGTTTATTCGAAAGGAGGTCATCATAATCAGGCTGGTTTCTTTTTTACTCTCCATGGTTTTGTGGCAGCTGTAGATCAGCTTGGGTAGAATTGCCATTCTTTGCTTATCATAATTGCACTGGCCAGTCAATGAACACCCCAGTTTTGATTACCATGGCTGTCCTCACTTTTTATATATCAATAGTATATCCACCTGGAACCTGGATATGCTTCCTGGGGATGCTGCAGGGATCATAAGGAGCCCCAACTCTGAACCTTGACCTTCAGCTCTTGACCTTTTGAGTTAACTGATTTGGCTGGTGAATCTTCTGCTACCTCCTTCATAGAGAAATCACAGCTAGGTTGATCTGCCTTCATTTTGAATCAGTTGGCAATATTTCTAAAATATCTTCTTTGATGACGAATTTCACTTTCTTTTTAAAATCAGTATAATTCAGTTTTTCTCGTCACTTACATATCCCATTTACCATCTCCATGGGGAGAAGATTAGAGGATAATTAATAGATTTTCCATGCCCTTCTTGTGAGAGTGGTTTTTATGTTTTGTTTCGACAGTGGTTGTTGGCACTTTCGTACTTACTTCATCGTTGCAGTTACTAGGTCATGGTGCATTTCCTCAGATTCAGCAATAAAAAGGAGCAAGTAACATTGGAGAGTACGGCATCTGCTCTAACCAATTTAATTTCTCCATAGTAACTACTCAGGGGAAAGTGTGTTGTGTTTTAGAATCGTTGGGAAACAGCTGTTTTGACAAAATATATCCCCGTCAATGTTATATCCTGATGTGAAATGAGTCTCTTACCTGACTGGTGTGTTCTTGTCCTGCAAACCTGTTAAAGGCTTACCAGAAACTCATACTCTAGAAGCACATATTTTTATATTATAGGACAGCACAGTACCTACCTGAGTAAAAGACAACACATGCTGAATGCTTCATAAGTATATCCAATGGCATTTATGGAGCAGTGGGTAGCAGTATGGATTAATAAAATGTTTGTGGATTATAAATATTTATGAATAGATAAGGTACAAGTTGTATCACGGAAGTGTGCAGAAGATGGGTTTTTCAAAAAGGCAAGAAAAGACACGAATGAGAAAAAGACGAAGAAAGCTAACGGGCTGCAGTCTGAATCTTTGCTGAATATATTTTTAGTTTTTTTTAGAAGACTTACCAGGAAATACATGATTACTGACACCCAGAGAGATAGATAGCCTGAGATCATTGAGCATTTTCCATTAGAGAGCATGAGGACAGGTATTTATTTTATAAGGGACTAAAGGAATATATATACATACTTTATATGTATGCTTTACATACATTTTTATAAAATGCATATTATCAGCTTCATCATAATTCACTACATCACATTTACACTAATTAAGAGTAATAAATTATACTCAGGTTTCATCCGAATTAGCAGAAGTTTTGTGTTAGACACATACACAGACAGCTCTGTGGACCATTGAATGTGTGAGATTCTCTTAAAATCATTTCCATTTCATTGAAATAAACATTAAATAGATTAGAGTGGCCTATATGCAAATACCCTCACCCCAATTAATCCAAAATGTTGTCTTTAACATTTGACAAGCAAATCAACTTTCTTTTATTTTTTAATGTTATGCAAGTTCAACATCACAATCTGCATTATAGCTAATTACCCTGAATTTGACCAATTACTTGTGTGTTGTTTTACACTAAAGCTGTAAGTAGCAGTTTGTTATGGAGACTTTGGAGCAAAAACTTTACTTCCTGAGCAATTTATTAGGAGACCTTCTACTCTTTCAGAAGTTCTGTGATAATTGCTTGTGGCTGTATGGAATTTTATACATGAGAGCCATCAACTAGAAGAGTAGTTACTTCCACAGATTAGTTATATATTGATAAAGAGTGCATTACTAAAAAATGTTTACCTAATTTGGGGACTGCAATAACACAAGGGAAAAAAAATCCATGGTTTTGAATAAGGACTGTTTTTTTCAAGGTAGAGGGTCCAAAGTACATGTTCTCAACACTCGATCTTCTCTTATACTGAGAACATTTTACCATGGCTTAAGGGACCCCAGCCAATCCATGTCTCCAATCATGCTCCACCATGCTGATGGTTTTTTATGCCAAGTACCTGCCAAGAAGTTTCTCAGGACCTTTTAATTCAATTCAAAACTCCTTTTCCTGGCCTTTCACATAGCTGGCTTCTCATGAGCCAAGATTCACAACAAGACTACCTCCTTGTAAAATCTGCCCAAACACCTCTGTTAAATGCCTTCATACATCCTTTGACAGCCAAAGCTTATTTCGTTTTGAAATATTATACTCATTTATTTTATTATTTTGCTTGTCTCTGGTAGAATGCAAGCTCCAGGCAAGAGGTGAATACTTTTCTCTTGTTCTAGTTTTTTGATAAATGCCTGAAAGACACATTAGGTACTGAATAAATATACATTGAATGAATGGGTGGATAAATGAGTGATGGCGAGTCAAAATGTAAGGAAGAGGCAAAAGCTATAAAATCCCTCAGAAACGTAAGAAACTCATTCCTTTTAAATAAACTTATTTTTATTCAAATATGCATGCAGAATAGAACACAAATAAAGTGGACAGCTGGCCAAAAGTTTACAAACTGATCACATCCATGTAACTGGCACACAGATTAAGAAACAGAGTATTATCAGGACCAGAAAACAAGCCATCCCTGTTTTAGTCATTATTCTGGACATGCCCCTTAAAATCATAGAATGCAGGGGTATTAACTATTAACTATTTAAGCAGATTGGATATGTCCTGCTAAGTACAATTTGGTAGAGATCAGAACTTGTCAGTAATATTCTTTTAGCAAATATGATTAGCATATTTACAAAGAGGTCCGTCTGTTTGGTGAAATCATTCCATCAGAGTACCCCAGTGAAAAAGGGAACTTCAGTCTGTTACTAGATCTTTCTTTCTCTGGACATGAACATTTATGGAAGACGATGGTCAAAACCCTAATCAACAGGTTGAAAAAAAAATTCTTACCTCATTATCAAGTCATTGCAAATTCTAACAATGGCATCCTAATTGATAAACAAATTCATATTCTGTTTAATTGTGATCACTTGTCAGAATTCAGCCCAATGCTGGAAAACAATTTGACAATTTGCATAAGAATTCTTAAAAATGTTCATAATGTTTTAGAGGGCAATAAGTATGCTCCTGAATATTACCAAATGGGAAGTATCAGTAATATATGAATAATGGCAAGATATCCCAACATAATCTTAATATGTAATATAATGTATCAAAAACTGCAGAATGGTTTAATATATCCTGATTTTCTCTAAAAAATAAATTATCCACTATTTATTTTTTTTAATTTTTTTTTTCAACGTTTTTTATTTATTTTTGGGACAGAGAGAGACAGAGCATGAACGGGGGAGGGGCAGAGAGAGAGGGAGACACAGAATCGGAAACAGGCTCCAGGCTCTGAGCCATCAGCCCAGAGCCTGACGCGGGGCTCGAACTCACGGACCGCGAGATCGTGACCTGGCTGAAGTCGGACGCTTAACCGACTGCGCCACCCAGGCGCCCCAAATTATCCACTATTTAAAAGGCTATGGAGATCCTGTGTAACTCCGGATCTTCTCTTAGTAAATCTCTATTAAAGATCCTTAAAGAGTCTCATAGTTTTAGCCTATACTATAGCTTCCTGAAAGTTATTAAATAAAATGTAGACACATTGAAATATATTATGATACCCCCAAATTTACCAGCAATAGAAATACCTCAATTAGAGACAAAAATATCAAAATGTTAATACTGTACGTGATTATGTGTGGTGGTTATAATTGTGTCGTGAAAAATTCCATTCTTATTAATAATTGCTGCTAATAAGGTTACCGTTTAAAAGTATGCAAAAGTACACATAATAAAAATAAAAAAAAATAACTTTAAGGTAAAAAAAACTACATGAAATCTGTAAAAATTTGAAAAATAGAGAAAATGAATGATTTTCTAGCTCAATATAAATTATCCTACCCCCATAATAACTGTATTATTATGATGATGATTACATTCCAGAATATACACCCACCTTTCCCCTTAATATCTTGGTTTTTTGACTTAACAGCTTTACATTTTTTAAGTGATGATTTATTACATCATTGTCAAGTGACTTTTTATCACCAATGTTGGAACATGAAATAAATGAGGTCATATATTATCTATGTGTTCTTTGATACTAAACAAAAGACAGTTTATTTCTTTTATAGAAATTCATAGAAAAGTGGAGATAATGATACTAAGTGGTTATGTAAATTCAATAGGAAAAGTAAATCAGTTTCCCCAATGAATTTCAATGTTTCTAAATTCTTATGAGACAAGATATTCATTTCTTTGTGTATAAGTTTTATAAAAAATTATTCAATTGGCATAATAAAATATCAATTTACATTCCATTAGGAATATTTTCATTTTTCTTTCATAAAGACCCATGTTATAAAATATAAATCCAAAAGTGAACATAAATTAAATGCATAAAATTAATAAAAACACTTATTTTTACAATCAAAATAAATAACACTTATTTTTAAACATTAACTTTCCTATCAAATTTTATATATTGTCATTTATTTTTTGTTTTTCATCTCCAAATTCATTTATTTGTTTTTTTATATATAATTTATTGACAAGTCGGCTAACAGTGTATACAGTATACTCTTGGTTTTGGGGGTAAATTCCCGTGACTCATAGCTTACATACAATACCCAGTGCTCATCCCAGCAAGTGCCCTCCTCAATGCCCATCACCCATTTCCCCCCTCCCCCCACCATCAACCCTCAGTTTGTTCTCTGTTTTTAAGGGTCTCTTATGGTTTGCCTCCCTCCCTCTGTTTGCAACTATTTTGTTACCCTTCCCTTCCCCCATGGTCTTCTGTTAACTTTCTCATGTTCCACATATGAGTGAAGACATATGATATGTGTCTTTCTCTGACTGACTTATTTCACTTAGCATAATACCCTTCAGTTCCATTCACATTGCTGCAAATGGTAGAATTTCATTCTTTCTGATTGCCAAGTAGTATTCCATTGAGTATATAAACTACATCTTCTTTATCCATTCATCAGTTGATGGACATTTATGCTCTTTCCATAATTTGGTGATTGTTGAAAGCACTGCTATAAATATTGGAGTACATGTGCCCCTATGCATCAGCACTCCTGTATCCTTTGAATAAATTATATATTTATAATATATATATATATATATATATATACACACCTATATATATATATATATATATACATATATATATACAGAGAGAGAGAGAGAGAGAGAGAGAGAGAGAGAGGACTATTACTCAACCATGAGAAAGAAGGAAATCCTGCCATTTGTGGCAACACGGATGGACCTTGAGGTCATTATGCCAAGTGAAATAAGTCAGAGAAAGAAAAATATTGCATGGTACCACTTATATGTGGAATTAAAAAAAGTTAAAATCATAGAAACAGAGGGTAGACTGTTGGTTTTTAGCGGTTGGGAGGTGGTGGAATTGGGGAGATAGATACAGGCCAAAGTGTAAAAACTGACAGAAGATGAACATGCTCTGGAGATCTAATGCACAGTATTGTGGTTAAAGTCAACTATGCTCTACTGTATCTTTCACAGTTGCTAAGAAATTAGACCTTAAATGTTCTTGCCACACACACACACACACACACACACACACACAAAACTGATAATTTTGCAATATAATGTAGGGGAGAGGTAATGCTACAGTAGTAAATTATCAGATCAACACAATGTACACCTTATCTCAACAAAAAAAACATTAACTTAAAAAATTCTTGTAAATTGCCTTGTTCTTTATAATCATTTTCCTATTCTATACTTGAGATTAATTACTTTTAAATTCCTTTGAGATAAACTTGTTGCTTGACATTACAATGCTACAATATTATAATAATATCTACATAAAATGTAATTTCAGAGTCATTGTTGGGAAATGGCATCTGAAAGATGTGACCACTGATTGGTGAGCTGGACCCAAGCACTCAGAGGCTCCTCATCCTCTCCCTGTCTTTGCAATGTGGGTTCTTCGTACCTTTCCCCCTCCACTCCCAGAAACTGCTCCAAGGACATAGCCTTAAGATAGGGATATGGCATTGAAAACACCAGGACGATACATGTGACTGAGTTCACAGAGATAAGGTCTCTTTTTAAACTTTGAAAATTGAAGGGAAGGTGGTGGAATCCATTTGTCTTGCTGCCACATGAGACAAGACTCATGCAAGTTCCCTTTGCTATTATTAAAACTGCTACCAGCAACCTGGAGTGGCCTTTTTCTTTAGTTTCTCTTTGCCCTCTAAAAACAGGGGTCAATTTCAGATTATACCCAGTAAGCTCCTGAGTGGGTTGCAATCCAACAGTCACACACATAAGCACAAAATAATTTGAGACATTAGTTTTTGTATTCCTGGAAATTGATATATATAGCTGACATATTTGGAGGTAAAGAATACGTAGAAATCAGGTATACTTGGATATGGAAGCAACACAGTTAAAATTGAAGGTCAGCAAATGGGGAAGACAGAATGGTGATCTAGGACATATGGATGATGGCAGTGCATAGAAAGCAGGACAATTACATCCTGAGACATTAATAAATCATCAACTGATCATAGAGTAGCTCTATCCATTTGCCTCTTGCCAAGCATTTCATTTTGAAAGTGTATTTGGAGCAAGTACTTATTGAAGTGAAGGTAATCAGAAGAAAGGCTTCCCATTGCCAGTGTTAAGCTAAAACTCATTTTTCTAAGCCACTCATTTGCTAAATTACTATGTAAATATTGAAAACTGGTAAGATTTTGATAATGACACATAGCTCCTCTGAATTGACATTCATGATAATATACACAACATTTTTACCTTGATAGTTGCTCTTGCTATGTAGTGGGAGATAAGGCTTTATCCTTCCTTATGTTATTGAGGTGAAGTTGAAGCAGAATTTAAGAATATCAGTTATAATGTTGTGAGAGATGTACTTCAACTGAGGTCTTCATGTGCTTTCTTTCTACTACCCCTAGCGAAAAGGAGAGGATTATTTCTTCTATCACAGATAATGATTTCAGGACACTGGACATGAATGACTATGATGCTAAGGACAAGAGTGGTAAGGACCAACGTAAATCTGGAATTTGGGGGATCTAAAGTATGTTCACCTAAATGCAGGTACTCAAGGTTTCAGGGTTCCATGACTAACCTGTCAGACTACAACTCTAGCATAAAACATGTTTTTGTATGCTTTATGTTTTTGTAACTCTGATATCACACAATCTGATACTGGGAATCTTATCAGCACAGCTTTTGTCTAGCTTAAAGAAATGAGCCCTTGCCACAGTGGCCTTCTAGCTTTCACACCAAGCCATGAATTCATAGCTATCTATTTTAGGCCTGTTATTTGTATGTGGCTCCTTGCAACGAGCAACAAACCCTACAATCTTTATAATTACTCGTTATTCCTCTCAAACACTATAGATGTTGCATTGACAAGTGAATGTTTCCAATTACATGCCATCCCCATTCACAATATGTGATAGTATTACAAACAGTAATACCATATACATCACCTGAATGAAAAACAGCAAAGGGAGGCTGGCTGATATCTGGCTCGCATGCCAGTCAATGACAGGATTCCATCCCAAGGACCTACTTGCTAGGACAAAGTCTGTTAGTAGGTGTCTATGTTTAAGCTCTCCAAATCAGATCCCAAAACTGTGGGGAATAAGCTTAGGAATGCCCCAGGCTTACACCAATGGGTTAACAAGACATAAAGAAGTACAAAGCCACGGGATGCTCACACCGGAGTTTGGGTAAACAAGATTAGCAACCCAGAATAGGGAGGTGCAAAGGTACCAAGAATAGGGAGGTACAAAGTTACCCAGACTAGAGAGGGGGCACAGAGCTCCCAGAATAGAGAGGGAGGGGCAAAGTTCCCAGAACAGAGAGGGGTGCAAAGGCACACAATACAAACATATATGAGGTAAGCAAGATTAGGTGTTCAGGGCTAAAACACCTCCCAATTTTATACTATAGCAGAAAGCTGCTTTCACAGGAAGGAAGGACCAAATTAAGAAAGCAGGCAAACAGGGCTATAGACCCTGCATTGTGCTGCAGGTGAAGCTGCCCAGAGCGGAGATGAGTAACAAAAGAAAGGTGCCTTGTTAACCCTGAGGTTATTCCCCCTACCTGTCTTCTCCCCTAGGCTAGCTAAGATAAACAGACATGGTGCCTCCTGTCTGCCATTAACAACCATCTGCCCATCTGTCCAGTGCCAGGGTTTTGTTTTATAGTGACCCAAACCCCAAACACCGCATATCTTAAAAACCCCCTTTCCCTCATGCCCATGAGTTAATGTTCACAGTTTCATTGTCTCTTTGTGAATGCCCATCATGTTTGTAAGCCTTATGATCTTAATAAATATGGGGCAAGGACCCTTATTCAGGGCTCTTGTCTTTTCCTGGATGTTAGTCATCTCTTGTTTTTCATCCTGTATCCTGCTCTCTTGCTAGACAAGAGAGAACTTTAGACTGAGAGTCTACAACACAAAAGAAGAGTTCAAGTGCCAGTAGTTTATTTAGAAGTTTATCCTAGGAACCACTGGTGTAAAATAGGAAAGTATAATGGAAACCGGAGGTCCTACATTAAATGGTATACTATCAATAATCACCTTTATGAATAACTGGAGCTTGATCCCACTAAAAAAAACAAAACAAAACAAAACAAAACCCTGAATTCTAGTTTAGAAACACTTATCTAAAAGTAATCCCACTTGAGACAGATTTATTTATTTATTAAGCCCTGCAAGTCATTACAGGATGACTCCTGGAGCAGGGTCTGAAGATGGTGGTCAGTATTTCACAGCATTACAGGCCTAGAGCATATGAGGTCTAATCAGGTGCCAGTTGACAGAGAAAGTTATCAGGCAAAGAAACACAGATGCTGACTGTTGGAAATTGGACAAGTATCACTGCAGTATCAGGACCGAAGGATTTGAACGTGGTGCTGACAGCTTCTGCTACAATTGATTCAGTACAGGAAAATTGTATATATATTTTATTTCAATCATCTTGGGTCTGTAAGAATATGGGGTGTATTCAAGAAGTACGTTTTCTGGAGATGAGCTGCCATGATTTCAAGAGATACGGAGGGACGGTGTTGGCTTTAGCAACTAATTAGCATAGCATGGCAGACAACTTGGTCATTTAAAGAATTTGAATACTAAACTAATTAGTACTAAATCTATTTAAATTTAGAGTAGGATAATAAAGATAGATTGCTATAATGATCCAATCAGTCATTGTTAGAAATCACAAAATAAATTCGTGGTTTTTATTTGGCAAGACACTCTATTTTCCAATTGAGTTATGTGATGTAAAGCAGGTAGCAAACTATTGATTATTTCTTTTAGTCATTACAAGAAATTAAAGCTTAGTAATTCAAATAGGAATCCAACTAATTATTTCATTATTTCAATTCAAAACCCTCTAAATTGTGACAAAGGCAAACAAGATTATGTGCCTCATTTATGTACACTTTACTAATGCCCAATAATGCCAAATGAAAGGTAACTATAGATGTATTTCATTTTCTTCCCACCAAAATATAAGTTCATATATTAGTGGTGTATATATTATGGTTTTGGTTTTTTATTTTTTATTTTTTGGAATTGAGTCTAATCTAAATACTATAACACTTGTGACATCCTTTGCTATTTTTCAAATCAAGCACAGCAGACCAAAATATTTATTTTATTGCTATGTTCCATTCAAACCATATATACATATATATATATATATATGTATATATATTCAAACCATATATATATATGTATATATATATTCAAACCATATATATATATACATATATATATATGTATATGTATATAATATCAATATTGTCAAAGTGGCAACTTTCCATTATGTTTCTGGCATTTAGCAGTCCAGTAGAATTTTTCTGCTTCAGCAATCTTCATTTCCTCGGGAACGTGATCAATGACAAAAAGTCCAAATTTGTCACAAGTGGTGATTTTTCAACTTTCTTGCTCTAAATTAATGCTTCAACATTGATTGCAGGATCTCCAACTAAAAATAAGAGTGAGATTAACAATGAGAACCTAGAGCAGTGTCCTCTACATTATGTTTCAGACTGAGCTCCTGTCTGAAATACGTTTCATTTTCAGCTTATCCAGTCAAATAAAGTGTAAAATACACCCCAAAGTTTTCCATGAGGTCCATATATTCAAGGTTACATCAAAATAACCTAACATATTTTGAAAACATAAGCTTATAAAATTATATTTAACTATGAGAGAAGAAAATCATCTCATAAAGAGTAAATTAAATTATTTAGTATCACTCCTATAGAAGTAAGCTATTTATTTTCAAAAAATTGCACTTTTTTATTGTGGAGAATTTCCAATGTATACAATAGAAAAGATAAGAGTATAAAGAGCTGCCATCCAACAAACATCAAGACATAGCTTTATTTATTTATTTATTTATTTATTTATTTATTTATTTAAGTAGTCTCCATGCCCAATATGGGGCTCCAACTCACAACCTGGAGATCGAGTCACATGCTCTACCAACTGAGCCAGCCAGCCCCCCCCCAACACTTACTTATTCTTATGTCATCTATAACATTCATACACACTTATTGTGAAATCAACCATAGAAATCAAAATTTTCATGATAATACTTGTGTGCATCTTTAAAAGATACCACAGGTTTTAAGGGATGACTGAGTGGCTCAGTTGTTTAAGCATCCAACTCTTGGTTTCAGCTCAAGTCATGATTTTGTGGTTTGTGGAATTGAGCCTTGCATGGGATTCTCTCTCCCTCTCTCTGTGCCCCTCTCCCACTTGCACTCTCCTTCTCTTTCAAAATAAATAAATATGCTTAGAAAGAAGATACAGCATATTTTAAAATGAAGACATAAGCCATTATCCATCCTAAAAATTAATGGTTACTATAAAACATTTACTTAATCTCGAAAGTGTTCAAATTTTTCCACTCACAACATTAAAAAAAATCTAGTTGATTTAGTCAAAGTCCATACATTGTATATTCATGTTTTATCTTTTGTGGCTTTCTTGTCTTTCCCTCTGGCCTTATAATTCATTTTATTAATTTATTAAATTTATGCTGTAAATTATGTATATCATATGTTAGACTCTGCAAAATGCATTCCCATGGCATAGACCTCTGTTCCCTGGTGTTGTCTACACTCTGCCAGTTATTTTTTCTGGTATTAAATCTGGAGATCTAATTTTTTTTTTCAATGTTTATTTATTTTGGGGACAGAGAGAGACAGAGCATGAACGGGGGAGGGGCAGAGAGAGAGGGAGACACAGAATCGGAAACAGGCTCCAGGCTCTGAGCCATCAGCCCAGAGCCCGACGCGGGGCTCGAACTCACGGACCGCGAGATCGTGACCTGGCTGAAGTCGGACGCTTAACCGACTGCGCCACCCAGGCGCCCCTGGAGATCTAATTTGATCCAATTCCCATATTCAGTAGGAATGCCTCATAGATGGTGAGGTGCAACCCAAACGGAATACACATACTATCCAAGGTCTTCCAGTATCGATGATAACCTTACTGATAACTATTGTCTACATTTTTTGTTTCAAAAAGGTTTTTAAAATAATAACATTCATTGGGGCGCCTGCATGGTTCAGTCAGTGAAACGTCCAACTTCAGCACAGGTCATGATCTTCTGGTTCATGAGTTTGAGTTCTGTGTAGGGCTCTGTGCTGGCAGCTCAGAGCCCGCAGCCGGCTTCAGATTCTGTTTCTTCTTCTCTTTCTGCCCTCCCCCCCGTCAAAAATAAATAAACGTTAGAAAAATAAAATGATGGGGCACCTGGGTGGCTCAATGGGTTAAGTGTCCCACTCCTGCTCAGGTCATGATCGTGGTTCGTGAGTTCAAGCCCTGCAGTGAGCTCTGTGTTGACAGCTCTGAGGCTGGATCCTGCTTCAGATTCTGTCCTTCTCTCTCTGTCTGCCCCTCCCCCACTCATATTCTGTCTCTCTCTTTCTCTCTCTCTCTCTCTCACAAAAATAGACATTAAAATAAATTAAAAAAAAAGAAAAATAAATTAAAAATTAAAAAATTAAATGATAACATTCAAGTTCTATTATTCCTTCTTTACCATTAACTGGAATCAATCATTTCTTTTTTATTAAGACTAGTGATTTTAGAGGACTTCTTAGGTTCAAAGCAAAATTGAATGGAAACGTACAAGATTTCTCATACGCCCTTTGCATCCATATGCACACATATTGCCTCACTATTAACATGTGGCACCAGAGTGGTACATTTGTTACAACTGATGAACCTACATCAGTGCAGAGTCCATAGGGTTTACCATAGGGTTCGCTCTTGGTGTTGTAGACTCAATGGGTTTGGACAAATAAATAATGACATGTATACATCATTAAATAGCATGCAGAGTACTTTCACTGCCCTGAAAATCCTTTGTGCTTCCCCTATTAATTCCTTTTTCCCCAATTTTTGGCAACCTCTGATCTTTTACTGCCCCCATAGTTTTGCCTTTTAAAGAACGTCATACAGTTGGAATCACACAGTACCCTTTCCAGATTGGCTTCTTTCACTTAGTAACATTCACTTTGTTCTCCATATTTTTTCATGGATTAATAGAATCATTTATTTTCTAGATCTAACAATTTATTTGTCATTTATCCTTGGCTAAGGTGTAAGGATTGATACAGTTTTATCTTTTCATTTTTTTTCCATATGACTACCCAGTTATCCCAAATATTCTTAGTTACAAAATTCAGGTCTCCCCAATTGTTTTGAAATGACGTTTTTTGTACCCTAAATTCCCACATCCTATAGTTTATGTTTCTGAAATTTCTATTTTTTCCAAAGTCTGTCTATTTATAGGCCAATACCACAGTCTTTTAAACATAGGGGACATAGTAGGGCTTTGTGTTTGTTTTAGCATAATTATGTGCCTTTGAGAAGTACTATATGTTTTTATAGGTTTTATACGTTTATAGGTCATTTGAAAATTATATTGATATTAATGTCTTATGCTACAAATATTCCTCTGGTACATGATTTTTCTGGATTCTTTAGCATGGGGATTATTATTTATATGTTATCATTATATTTGAGAAATTTAAAATTTTTACCTAATTTTGTTTTTGAAGTGAGGGTTCCTTAAAAAACATTGTCATTGTTGTTTATTTGTTTTTAAATTTTTGGCATAAAGTGTTTTGTTTTTTCTTGTTTTTGGTTTGTTGTTAATTCCTCCTACTATTTCCTTTTAATCCCCAGATTCATTAAGGCATTATGACAAGTAAAAACTGTATGTATTTACTGTATACAATGGGATGTTTTGATATATGTATACTTTGTGAAATAGTTACCAGAATCAAGCTAATTAACATACTCATCACCTCATATTGTTACCATTCTCATGTATGTGTGTGCAATGAGAACACTGTAGACCTACTCTCTCAGCCAATTTTAAGTAGATAATACAATTACAGTAGTCACCGTGTGCACATTAGATCTCCAGAACCTGGTATGCAATTTCTTTATATTATTCCTTTGAATTTCTTGAGTTGTTTACTTTAGTCACGCTATTAAAAAATGTTGTGATTATTCCACTGTATCTGAAAAATATGGTACAGGGGCACCAGGATGGCTCAGTAGATTAAGCATCAGACTTTTGATTTTGGCTCAAGTCATGGTCCCAGGGTCGTGAAATCAAGTTGTGAGTCAGGCTCCACTGCTTGGGATTCTCTCTCTCTCTCTCTCTCTCTCTCTGTGTCTCTCTCCCCCCCCCCCCCACTCACTTACAGGTGCAGGTGCACTCTCTCTCTCTCTCTCAAATTAAATAAATTAAAATATATAATAAAAATAAAATAAAATAAATGGTACAATTACTATTGTTGCTATATACACGTATGAATTTCCATCTTAAAACATGCTTTACTAGTTCACACATCAAATTTTAGTACAAGTACATCACTTTTCCCCCACCCCACCAAAAGTCAATTCACTCTGGAAGAATAACAAAGAAATTCATATAAAATATTGAGTAACTGAAAAGTACATAAAAAGGTTTTATTATCTTTGTTTCTCCTTGAGTCTTCTGTTATTTCATCTCATGTCAGTTTTTGCTATGTAATTGTGTGCATATGTTTTCCTATCTGCTAGCTAGCCAGTGGGAACTGTACCCCTAATCATTATAAAGTATCTGTCTTTCTCTCTTAGTTCTTTTGGTCAGGACTCATATATAAGAATTATGTCCTCTGCTTTTTTTTTTTTTTTGATTTGTATCTTTCCAGCATCTCTTGATCTGTAATGTATTTTTAATCCTTCAAAAGTAATGTATTTATGTATTTTTGAAATTGTTTTATGGTTTCTGGTTTAAGAAATTTTCTTTCTCACCACTTTTTGGCATACCGTAATTTGTGCATTGTTCTCATATTCTTTCTAGTTTGATCATCACGTGTAAAACATTTTCTTCAATTTGCAATTTTATCTGAGTCTGTAAGATCTTTTTCTTCCCAAGTTTTTCTTTTCGGCAAAAAAAAAAATTATAATATTTTATAATTCCTTATTATTGTCTTATTTCACGTTTTTTTTTTTCATCCAGTTAATATATATGACTGCTCTTGAAATACTATCTATAAATTTGTGTTTATTTTGTGGTTACAACTTTTTAGTGAGTCTTCTTTGTACAAATATTTTCTGACCCATAGTTCTACTTGGATACTTAGCATCTAAATCCAACACATTGCTGGGGCACCTGGGTGGCTCACTGGGTTAAGTGTCAGGTCATGATCTCACAGGTTTGTGGGACTGAGCCCCGCACCTGGCTCCGTGCTGACAGTGTGGAGCCTGCTTGGAATTCTCTTTCCCACTCTTTCTGCCCTTTGTGTGCACGTGCTCTCTCTCTCCCTGAAAATAAATAAATAGAATTTTTAAAAAGTCCTAGATTGGGGCGCCTGGGTGGCGCAGTCGGTTAAGCGTCCGACTTCAGCCAGGTCACGATCTCGCGGTCCGGGAGTTCGAGCCCCGCGTCAGGCTCTGGGCTGATGGCTCAGAGCCTGGAGCCTGTTTCCGATTCTGTGTCTCCCTCTCTCTCTGCCCCTCCCCCATTCATGCTCTGTCTCTCTGTGTCCCAAAAATAAATAAACGTTGAAAAAAAAAAAATTTTAAAAAGTCCTAGATCCAATGCACTGCTTATTTGCTGGTTTAATAGGAAACTAAAGTGCAAACACATAAGCTAGGTAATAGTTGCCAGTTTCCCCAAACTTTTCAACTGTGCAAGCTAGATGCCTGTGGTCTTCTCTATTCATTATTTCAGCTGGTTCATAAAAGTATCATACTAATCCTCATTTTAAAAAATCCTTTATTTGATAGCTAAATGATTAATTTCCATGGAAACATGTATCAAACCACAAACAGACTATTTGATTTTTTAAAAGAAAACATACACTAGGGGCACCTGGGTGGCTCAGTCAGTTAAGCATCCGACTTCGGCTCCGGTCATGATCTCACCGTTCATGGGTTTGAGCCCAGCGTCGGGCTGTGTGCCGACAGCTCAGAGCCTGGAACCTGCTTCGGGCTCTGTGTGTCCCTCTCTCTCTGCCCTCCCCAACTTATGCTCTGTCTCTGTCTCTCAAAAATAAATAAACATTGAAAAAAAATTTTAAATAAAATATACACTAAATAATATTCATCTGAAAACATGGTACCTGAGGTCAGAAGTCAATTTTTAGGAGCACATTATTTTTTTTTCCCTCAAAACAATCCATTATGGAAGAAGACCAAAGAGATAGAAACTCACATAAAATACTAAGTAATCAAATAGCTTTACAAAACTAGCCTGATAGTCTACTCTGGTGTGTAAGCGGCACTAATTTCATGCATTTTTAATTATTAATCTAATGTTTCCTTTGTCTTCAATGTTTCAAAAAAAATTTTTGGAGGACATACTTATGAATGCTGGATAACTTTTATGTTTTAGCTTGCAGATGGCTAAAAGCATTTCATTTTATTACATATAAATTTGAATTCCTTCCAGCTTTTACCAACAAAGCAAAGGTTCCAGGCATTTTTCAACACTAAATTGTAACAGTGATATCATACATAGCATTTATGATAATTATAAACATGCCATCAGTTCAATGAAAGCCTTCGATTACAGTGAGTAAAATGTTACAGAGTATATGCTTTTCCTCTTTTGTGTGCTGGTATACATATTAATGCATAACAATTTTGCAACTTGTTCTAATAAACCAGAGACCCCAAAAGTTACAATTTTGGTTACTAATTTGCTGAGGATGCAGAAATATTTGTGCATCAGACATTAAGCTGGATGCAGCGAAGCTACCTTAGTCTGTTCGGATTTCTATAACACAGTACCACAGACTGTATGGCTTAAACGACAAACATTTACTTCTCACAGTTCTGAAGGCTGACATGTCCAAAATCAAGGCACCAGCAGATGTGGTGCCCTGTGAGGACTTGCTTCCTTGTTCACAAATGGTCTTCTGTTCAGTGTGTCTTCACCTGGTAGAAAGGGAAAGTAATTATCTTCAGACTTCTTTTATCAGGGCACTAACCCCATTCACATGGGTTCCACCCTCGTGGCCTAAGTACCTCCCAAAGCCTCACCTCCAAATACCATCCATGGGGTATTAGATTTCAACTATGAACTTTGGGGACAGGACACAAATGTTCAGTTGATAGCGAATGAGACAGTACTTTAGGGCTATTTTCCTTGTCAGGGATCTAGTTAGTTCTATGTATAGAAAAAAAGGATGCAAAAGGGTATTTAAACACCAGGAGGGAAGACTGTAACAGAGACTGGTATCGTTTACTAATGAAACCCTGTTTTCCCACATTTCTCAGCCCCTTAGAGAGAGAGGCTGTGCTCTATAACCAAAAACTGGCCAATGGGCTGTGGTGGGAGGGTATGTTACATCCAGGCAAAAATATTCAGGAGCCAGCGCTCTGTTTTTCTATGCTCAATTTTCATGAGCTGGCAGTTGCGAAATGCCATGAAAAACATTGCAAAATGGCAGAATTTTTGCTTCGGTCCTTTTCCTAACCACCATTGGATATGAACCTCTAGTAGGAAAGAAATCTTCATCATTACAAGTGCCCAAGAGTGGACTGGGTGGCATTTTTTCTTTGTTTATTTTGTTTTGTTCATCTCACCAGATTCTATTGTTATAGATTAAGGCGTCATAATTGCAAAACATTTTATGGTTCCTTAGATTTGTATAGGGATTTTTATTTAGGCTCTCATAAAAGTTTCTAATAAACCACCTTCCTTTACAGTTCTTCTTTCATAGAGTTGTTTATACCACAAGTAGAGATGAGAAGTAAAATATCCAGGAAAAATGTATTTAATTTTCATCATAAGTCCTGAAAAAAGGGAAACATATAGGGACATGCTAATAAGTGGCAAAAATAAACTTTGAAATCATATGTTTTAAAATGTAACATAAGAAATACTACTAAACTATGAACTATTTAAAAGTAAAATACACATGTCCTCCCCCATTATTTTTAGATAACACATTTTCTAAAGTTTTTAAATAGATCCGTGGTAAAATTTAACTCCGTAAAATTGAAAATGTAATATTATGTTTTACAATCAGGTATAAGATTGCTACATTATTATTATTTTTTATTATGTGTGTCTTCGATTTGATGCTGAATGCTTTCTAATACCACTCTTAAGTCTATTACAATGGTTAAGTTCTAAAACTTCACCTTTGCCACCAGTCACACTGTAGTTAGAGTCATTTCTCGAATTAGGCAGCATCCTTCATGGTCTAGAAAAGTCACCTTTTAAACAATACCTGCAATGCCTGCTTACTGTTTTTATGTGTCTTCTTGTAGTGACTATTACTTGATCAAGTTATTAGCTGCTGTGCTTGGCAATCTGTCACCAATCATATATGACAAGGCACACGTTTCCCTTGCTACACCAGTTATTTGAAATTAATTTTAAAACTAAGATCTTTCTCACTGGAAAACATTCAATAACTCTCCAAGCAATGCCCTGGTTTTGTCACTCTGTGCCTGGCAGAGAAAGAATAAAATACATGTGACCCCCACTACTGGGGAAACTACCTTCTCTTAAACAATGAGTACTTTAGGAGCATAGATAATGAATCATTTGTAATTGTTTCATTTCACACTTCTAGAGTTTAGTTATTCTAATGCTGTGAGTGTGCATGGTTTGAGTGTATGGGTGTGTGTGTGTGTGTGTGTGTGTGTGTGTGTGTGTGTGTAAAATCCCGGGTATTGGACTTATTTGACCGAATCAAATTAGTGAACTCCACGAATTCACTAATTGGTTCATGAAAACCAATTGAACAAAATTTTGATTTACCAAAACTTGACATAGGTTAGCTAATGTTATAAATTATTCTTCAAATTTGGTTACAACAATTTTGAAAATTCTTTTGAAGTTTCAATTTCCCAGGACCTCTTTTATTTGAGCAACAATATCATACTTGCTTAGTCAAAATTGTCTGTGTTGTTGAGTGAAATCATAATTACATGTTTATTTCAGCTTCTAAATGTCATAATCTCCAGACATACCAAACAGTGTTTTCATCATAATAGCCTAGTAAATTGGTAACTAAAGAAATTAGAGGGGGAGAAAAAGGAGAGAAGAAATGTATTAGAAGAAAGAAACTTGCCCTGTGTATTATGCTAGAATTTCAAAAATATATAAGAAATTCTCATTTTTGCAGTGTCTTATATTCTGAAATTAGCTACATTCGGGCTTGTTCTCAGAAAATGATTTCAGCTATGCTATACTAATATTAATTATGCTAAGCTACATGGTAACTTTAAAAATATCACACGTCGTTAAAAATATCCCATGTCACAGTAAATATGAAAATAGGTGTTGTGAATGTAATTTTGGTAAATAAATATTTGTCAATGATCATTTTCAAATGAAAAATAACTCACATTTAATCCTCACATATAATCCTATGAGTAGACACTACTGTACATCTATAGAAACAAGACAAGTGAGACAGAAGGTGTTAAGTAATTTACAGAAATGCATTATTCTAACAATGTGAATCTAAGCAATATATCTGTAGTGTTTTTACTATATCTGATTGATTTTTATCGAATTGACTTTCTGAGACTTTTTGTTTCCACACTGTGTAAGTTTACTGATGTTTTGCAAAAATGATTTCAGTGAACATAGTGCCCACAATTATGTTATCATTCACATTTTTGGGGCCCTACAGGAAAAATAATACATTATCACATATTTACTAACAGTGGAAAGTGGCATATAACTTTCAGTCTTTTAAACATTTTGCTTTATCTGTCATCTATCTATCTATCTATCATCATCTGTCCATCATCTGTCTACCTACCTATGTACCTACTGCCCTATCATTGTCATCTATCTGTTGTGTACTAAAGCTAAATAAAAATTGAGACAGAAATTGTCAATATCAGAGTAGAATGGGTGGTGCTCCAGAAATACCCAGTGAGGCAGGGAGGGGAATTAAAGTCATTGTAATTCATTCAAGTTCGATTAAGCTCTTGGTTATAGTCATAGATAATGTGAATCTATGAACAAATAGGCAATATTTGCTCTGTAGGCCAAGTTTTAATTTATTAATTGTCAATGAATAAATAATTTTACCAAGACCTTCAAATGTGTCCAACAGTTGGGGACAACTTCTTCATTTTAAGTCAGAACATTCCTTTAATTAGGGTGTGGGGAATTGAATCCTTTTTAAGAGTTCACTTCAAGACCCCAGAGCCTTAGATCATGTGATGGCATTTGCAAATTAATAATGAAAAGACAAAGAGAAGGCAGAATAAACAAGTCCTTCCCCAGTCATATTTTTCAATTGTCACAACCCTCACACACTCAAATACTCCCCATAATATCCGGACACTAATGAATATGGCCGAAGTCTTACACTTTGTGACATTCCTGCACCAAAAAGCAGAGATGACCTATATCTTCTCAATTTGATCACATCTGTACCACAGGATTCCCTGCTCTTCCCACTTTAAGTTCCAGTGTCTCTTTTGCCTTCTGTTTGTTAGCATCTGCCTGTCTCTTTACTTGCCTCTTTATGTTCAACCTATTTTAAGTCTGCTGCAAATGGGTTGTTATTTTTAATGGGATAAGTACATAGTTTTCTGGTTATTAATATTATGTTTTCATGGCATTCTGTCATATGGAAGTGTTCAGAACATTAACATGTAGGGTGTCAACTTCTATGCTTTGATTTCTGTGAGCTTATTTGGGACATTTATTTATTTTTGCCACTGTTTTCTCTTTTTTCTCTGGTTGGATCACCACTCTTCATTTCCAATTTTCCCATGTAAATTTGCAAATCATTTTCCTTTCTATTTATAGATGCCTTCTCTTTTCCTGGACTCCTAAGGCATTACATGAATCTGAATTATTTGCTAACTCTTACGTCTTTAATTCCGAAAGAGGGAAATATTTCTCTGTTATCATTACATTTTATCTATCACTTATATTTTCATGCTTTTATGCTATGGCTCTTTTATATCTCAAAATCCTTTTATCTTCTGTAGTATGCATTCCACTTTTTCAAGCTTTTGGTTTATGCCTAGATTCACGGGCTGGAAGATGAACAGCAAACAACACTTTAGACATTTAACTGATGCCGGCACACTTCAATAAGTCACACCTGCAGTAACTCCCTCCCCTTCAGTGCAGGTACAAGTTGATACTTGTGTTAAAAAAAAATAGTACTTTTACTTTTTGTAAATGTTTACTTACTTTGAGAGAGAGCACGCATGTGCATGGGAGAGGTGGGGGGGACAGGCAGAGGGAAAAGGAGAGAGAGAATCCCAAACAGGCTCCAGGCTCAGTGCAGAGCCGACACAGGGCTCAATCCCAGGACCCTGAGATCATGACCTGAGCCCAAATCAAGAGTCAGAGGCTTAAAGGACTGAGACACCCAGGAGCCCCGATATTGCTTTTAGCCAGCAGAATATGACAAACCATATGGGATTGTCACTCTCCTCATTATTTAAATTATGCAAACTTCCTTTTCAGAGGTTTGAAGGGGCCAGCTCTCTTCCTGAGTTCCATGGTGTGAGATCATTTGTGGGAGGGCCAGTAGGAAGGAAGCTGCGGGCAGCCTCTGAGAGTGAGGAAACCCCCTGCTGACAGCCCAAAGGAGGTGGGAACCTTGGTTTTACTGCCACAAGACACTCCTGCCAACAGCCACTCCATGTGGGGAATGGACACTATGTTCCGTGGAGGAACACGGCCCAGCCGATGTCTTGACTGTAGCCTCGTCAGACTGAGCAGAGGACCCAGATAGGCTGTGGGCAGACTCCTGACCCACAGAAACTGTGGATAATACATGTCAGTTGAGGCCGCTAATTTTGTGATTCTAGAAATGTGGTATTTACTTACATGGCCAGGAGATATGAAGTGTGGCAGACCATGTGACATGGGTAAGGACCTCTTCTCTCTGATCAGATGGTTTTCTTCTAGCTCCAAAAGGCTGAAAGACTCAGCCTGATTCTATCTTATTCTCAGCCTTTCTTGGGTTTGAAATCCCTAGTATATGTGAGTAATTAAAAACTTCCATGGCAATGAGGTTGTTGTTATCCAAAAATGAGGATCTTCAATCTCATTGCAGAATCTATCCCTTTCTGACCCTGTTATTGAGAATTTTCTCAGCCAATGAGGTGAAAACTGTGGACAATCCCCTTGTTGGGATGCAGATACATCTAGATGCCTGGGTCTCAGGAGCCACTTGGCTCATAGGAATCCAACATCATATTGCTGGCAGGAAAGGAGAATAGAACCAGAACTATGCTTCGTATTTCTAGAACTCTGTTCCCTTGTCCTGTCCCATCACCTTCACTCAGCATCCTTACATACCTTTCTACTTTAACATAGGATATGTCTTGTATGGATATGGAGACTCATGTTTTAAAATGAACTTTAATAGTTTAATGTTATGAATTTTGGTTTATCCCCAAATGCATATAAGCAAAACAAAATAACCAACAACAAACAAGTCTAACAAACATGGCCAATACATACCATTATTAACAATTAACGATTAATGTTATTATATATATGTATACATATATATACATATATGTATATATATGTGTGTATATATATATATTTAAATATTCATGTTTATCACTACATTTTGCAAATTTAGTTACAATATGTTTTGGTGTTGGCCTGCTTTTGTTGATTGTGATGGGAGTTTTCTGTGCCTCCTGGATCTGGATGTCTGCTTCCTTCCCTAGGTTAGGGAAGTTTTCAGCTATAATTTCCTCAAATAAAACTTCTGTCCCCCTTTCTCTCTTCTTCTTCTGGGACGCCTATAATACATATGTCATTATGTTTGATGGAGACATGAGTTCCTGAAGTCTATTCTCATGTTGCAAAATTCTTCTTTCTCTCTTTTGTTCAGCTTCATTTTTTTCCATTATTTTCTCCTCTAGATAACTCATTTGTCCCTGTGCTTTTTCCAGCCTGCTGTTCATTGCATCAAGCCTTTATAATCTCACTTATTGCATTCTTCATCTCATTGATTCTTTTTCAACTGCTTTATCTCTGTGGTAAGGGTCCACTGATGTCTTCTATTCTTTTCTCAAGTCCAGTGAGTATCCTTATTATTGTTGCTTTAAATTCTCCATCAGGCATGTTACTTATATCTGTTTTGCCTAGATCTCTGGCCATGACCTCATCTTGTTCTTTCATTTGAGATAAATTCCTCCATCTTGGCATTTTGTCTAAGTCTTTGCTTCCTTCTCTGTGTTAGAAAAGCCACTTATGTCTCCTGATCCTGAAAGTAATGGTCTTATGAAGAAGAGGGCATGTAATTCCTAGGACCTGGTGCTTCAGGGGATGTCTGTGATGTGTTGTGTTGCATTTGCTTTGCTGCAGTGTTTTGGCTGCTCTATCCTTAGGCAAGTTGTCTGCAGAGGCAAAATATAGTGATAAAGAAAAAATGTTAAAATCACAAGACAAAAGAAGTCCTTAACTTACAAGGGAAAACCCATAGGGCCAAATGGAGATTTCTCAACAAAAACGTGGCAGACCAGAAGGGAGTGGCATATCTTCAAAGTGCCGAATGGGAAAAATCTGTAGACAAGAATACTCTATCCAGCAAGATATAATTCAGAATAGAAATAAAGATAAATAGTTTACCAGACAAATAAAAAACAGAAGAATTAGTGACCACTACACCAGCCCTGCAAGAAACATTACAGGGGACTCTTTGAGTGCAAAGGAGAGACTAAAAGTGACAAAGACAAGAAAGGATCAGAGGACAGCTCTAGAAACGACAAAACAAGTAATAAGATGGCAATAAATACATATATATCAATAATTACTTTGATGTAAATGGACTAAATGCTCAAATCAAAAGACATAGGGAGTCCATTCTGATGGATTAAAAAAAAATAATAAAAACAAAAAAACAAGACCCATCTATATGCTGCCTACAAAAGGCTCATTTTAGACCTAAAGATACATACAGATTGACAGCAAGGGGGTGAAGAAACACTTACCACACAAATGGATGTCCAAAGAAAGTCAGAGTAGCAATATGTATATTGGACAAACTGGACTTTGGGTTATTGTATTGTTTTTATCCTGCTTTGGTATCAGAGTAGAACCGGCCTCATGCAATGATTTTGCATGTGTTTCCTCTATTCTTTTATTTGTAAGATTTTGATGAAGATTGTCATTAATTTTTTGTGTTTTAATTGTTTGGTAGAATTCACCAATGTGGTGAATTCAACCATGTGGTCATGGGCTTTTCTGTGTTGTGAGACTTTGATTCCTAAGTTAAAGTTAAGTTTCCTTCTTGTCACCTAGACACCTGAGAACATTTATTTTTTTTATTTTCTTTAGTAATAATTAAAAATTAATATTTCTTGGTCTTAGTTAAGCAAACATTCAGAAATGTTATTATTAGGACAAGGGGAGCATAAAGAGTAAAGATTCATTTTATTCCTTTTGGACTAAATCAAACTTAACTAATTTTGTAGTAACCAATTTTAAATTTATATTTTAGAAGATAGTCCAAATGATAAATGAAACAGTAAAGCACCTAATCTGTGTTTCTGCCAACAATACATTAAAAGGGACATCATTTGTAAACATAGAAGAATCTAGCTGGTGCTCCCTTGATATAATTATGGAAATGTTATGTATAGATAAATAATACATAGGTAAATATATAAGACTTCTAGTCAGAGACTATACCCTGTGTGATTACAATAATTTTCTCTTCATTGAGACTTGTTCATTATGCTTAGTGAAATGTGTTTTATATTTAGAAATATGGTATATTTTTCTTCTAAAGTAGGTTTCATATATTATTTTAAATGTTTCTTAATTTAATAGAACTGATTCAAACTGATTGATTTCTTTTTTTATATGTGATGATCAGGGGATTCCCTCTCCATTTCAATAATACTGCCTACCTGTTCAAAAATAAATGCCAGATGCAATTTAGGACATGAAATTTTAAAAATGCAATTGAAAATCAGAAAGTGATATTCCCATGAAAGGCTCCAGCAGTAACATAACAGCTGAAACCAGCAGCAATTTTGGCTCTAGTTAGGCTCTGGATGTATCACCCCATAAGCAAAATTATTTTGTGAAAATCTCTACTCTAAGGGCCCGAAGATAAGGCTGGGCAAAAATATTTTTCAAAGTACAGCTGTTACTACATCAAGATGACCTTTGTGAAATTAGTTTGACTAGTTTACTCTATGGAAGTCTCAATGATCTATTTCTTTAGAACGTACAAAAATTTTCAATCGCTTTCTTCAAATCTTGTAATGGAAAATGCCAGAGTGTATTGGATAAATATTAATTTCTCAAGTTATATGAGAGTACTGGCTGCCTGGCTTCTTAAAAAATTGCTAAAGTCCATCTTAAAATATAATCACTTTTTAACCTCTTTAGAATTGCCTGGGTGGCTCAGTTGGTTAGAAGTCTGACTTTTTAGCTCAGGTCATGATCTCAATGTTCATGAGCTCAAGCCCCAGGTCAGGCTCAGTGTGGACAGCTCAGAGCCTGGAGCCTACTTTGGATTCTGTGTCTCCTTCTCTCTCTGCCCCTCCCCCACTCATGCTCTGTCTCTATCAAAAATAAATAAACATTAAAAAAAATTTTAACCTCTTTAGAATAATATGTCACTTTGAACTATAGTTGTTACACTCCATAAATGATACTATAGCAGTATTTGTCAAGGTTTCCTAATTAGACAGATTTCTATAAAAATAATTTTCAGTGTGTAGCATGAGATATCTGTTCAGAAGTCCATACATCAAATTATTAAAGTTTGCACGTTTGGCTTGTTTAGAGAGCATTTCTCAGGATGTGAAGCAGAACATGGAAGCCTTTCCCTAGCTAGGTCCTAGAAGACCCCTGGGTATCATCCCGTAGACTTGTTTGCTCAAACTTACACTGAACTGGTATTGAGTAGACTCAGAAGAGAAAGTTTTCCAAAGTATATCATCTGTTTTGCAGGATCGCTTATATCTTGTCTCTTGTTCATCTTCCTCCTCTGTAAATGAGGACACTGCTCCAGAAAGTCAGAAAACAAGAGAATTATATTTTCCCAAAGATATTACCCATAAGGAAGTGAATATACCCAACACGAAAATTTGAGCAGAAGTACAATTCTTCGGAGGTATGATGCTGGTTTTTGGCTATTTATATAATGAGAAGATTTTGTTCTACACTACAAAATAGACTGCAACCGCGTATGGTTTTCATATGGTGTTTTCTAACTCTGGGCCAAAGATACATGCCCCCACCAATGATGTGGAGTTTGACTATGTGGCTTCCTTCGGTGGATGGAATGTCATTGCATAAGATGTGAACCTAGGCTTCAAATGGACTCACCTGGTTTGACTTGCCTCTTACCTTCAAGTGAGTCTTCCAAAGAATAAAATCCCCAAGTAGTTTGGCATTCTGTGGTAAGAAGGCATAATAAAGGTTCCCCGAAGACATCTACATCCGAAACCCCAGAAAATATAGATTTGTTATATAACAAAAGGAATTTTGCTGATGTGATAAAGTTAAGCATCTTTTTAAAAAATTTTTTAAAACGTTTATTTATTTTTGATAGAGAGGCAGAGCGCAAGCTAGGGAGGGGCAGAGAGAGAGGGAGACCCAGAATCTGAAGCAGGCTCCAGACTCTGACCTGTCAGCACAGAGACCAACATGGGGCTCAAACTCAAAAGCTGTGAGATCATGACCTGAGATGACGTTGGAAGCTTAACTTAATGAGCCATCCAGGCGCCCCAAGTTAAGCATCTTGAGATGGGAAGATAATCTGGAATTATCTGGATGGAGTAAATCTACTCACAATGGTCTTCATAAGGAGAAAGTAGAATAGAGAGACAAGAGAGAGAATGAAGATGTGATGATAGTTGTAGAGGTTGGAGAGATACAGGGAAGCAATCCCTAGCCAAGGAACGTGAGTGAACTTTAAAAATCAGAACAAGCTAGAGAACGTTCTCCCTAGAGATTGTGGAAAGGTCACAGCCCTGTCAACACCTGGAGGTTTGGGCTTCTGACCCCTGACACTCTAAAGGAAACTAATATAGAGTCGTAGACTCTGGGTCTAAAGTTCTTTCTTGTCTAGCAAGAAAGGGGATGCAGGATTAAAATGCGAGTGATGGCTAATGTCCAAGAAAAGACAAGAGTCCCAAATAAGGGTCCTTGCCCCATTTTTATTAGGACCAGAAGGCTTACAAACATGGTGATGGACATGTGCAAAGAGACAATGAAATTGTGAACATTAACTCATGGATGTGAGGGAAAGGGGGTCACGAAGATATTTGCGGTTAGGGATCTGGGTTAATACAAAACAAAATCCTGTCCCTGGGCAGCTGGGCTGAAGGTTCTTTATGGGGTACATGAGGCACCACCTGTTTATCTTAGCTAGCCTAGGGGATGAGACAGGTACGGCATGTGACCTCAGGGTTAACAAAACACCTCTCTTTTGTTAATCATCTCTTCTCTGGGCTGCTTTACCTGCAACACAGAGCAACAGTCTATAACCCTATTTACCTGTTTACATAACTTGGTCCTTCCCTCCTGTGGAAGTAGCTTTCTGGTATAGTACTAAATTGGGGGGATGTTTTTGCCTTGAATGCCTAATCTTGCTTACCTCATATACCTTTATATTGCAGACCTTTGCCCTCCTCTCTGTTCTGGGGACTCTGCCCCTCCTTCTCTATTCTGGGGGCACTGGCCCCTACCTACTTTATTCTAGGGGTCTTATCTTGTTTACCCAAGACTAGGTGAGAGCATCCTATGGCTTTGTAATTCTTTGTGACTTGTTAACCCATTGGTATAAACCCAGGGAATTTCTAAGCTTATTCCCCATCATACTGTATCCATGAACACATATGTCACAAACCTGAACCCGACCAACAACCTGCATCCCACCAGCCAGCTTCTAGACTGAAACAGAGCCATCCTAGATGTGCCGTAGGAGGTGGTAGAACAGAAATCTTGTCTCTTTCTCTCTTTGTTTCTCTCTCTCTCTCTTTCCCTGCAAGATAAGCACATTTTTTTTTATTTTTCTGTTTTGACTAAAATAGAATTATAGACAGATGGATACATAGACTCTGTTTTGAACTTGCTGTTATTACTAAAGAACATATTGTGTACATAGTTTCATGTTTGCTTATACAGATGTATTTTTGCATATTAAGTACTTGTTCAACTAGTAGCCAGAAGAGGAAGAAAATTCAACGTAACCATCCTTACTGTATAATAAAAGAATATGAACTGTTGGTGTAAGTGGTAAACGTTATGGTGAGGAAAGATGCACCAGAAATTGTTTGGAATTTGTTAAATACACATGAATGTTAATTTATGCTGAATTATCAACCATGCATCTGGCCTGAATGGCAGGAATTAAAATTTAGATGATGAATCACACTGAGTTGAGAATTATATGCAGCATTAAAAAATGTATTTAATTAATCAAGCTGAATTTTCTTCAGTACTTATAGAAAGAAAGAGATGGGTCTTTCAATATTGGGAACAAAGATTCCTTTTGTGTGCCATGTTACCATATTATATGTTTAGTTAAAAATATTTGAAAAATTTTAGATTTTGAATATTTTTTTGAAAATCAACAGAGACTGCATATCACATATATTTAGTTAATTAAAGAGAACGTACATAATTTGGGGCAAAAGAGATAATTATTTATTATCAGTTGAAGCTTGTAATCTTTAATCTTTTAAGTCCTCAGAGTTAGGAATTTTTGCCCAAATCACAGGGAAAACAAAAAGAGATTAGCAAGCATTTAAAATTCAGAACGATACCCAATCTTTTGTTAATCAGCTAATATTCTGATTGTGAGGTGAATAGAAAAATAGCTGAATACTTTGTTAATATTATGTCACTAAAAAGCATAAAAATAGGGCTCTGATTTAGCAGCTTAGGAATAACTTAATTAGCTTCCCGAGGAAGACAAATGTGTCTGTGTCAATTTGCCTATCTTCTATAATCTGTCTAAACATTGTTAGAGGGATGCCTGGCTGACTCAGTCGGTTGAACATCTGACTCTTGATTTTTGGCTCAGGTCATGAGCTCATGCATGGTTCCTGGGATTGAAGCCCACGTGGGCCTCTGTGCTCACAGTGTAGAGGCTGCTTGGGATTCTCTCTCTCCCTCTCTCTGCCCCTCCCCTGATTACACTCTCTCACAAAATAAATAAGTAAACATTAAAAAAATAAAAATAAAATTCTTAGAGAAATTAAAGCTATGATTGATGCACGGGACCTAAGAATGGAAGTAGGAGATGAATGGTTAGTCATGCAAATTGTGATGACGTAGACTCTCCATACACATGTGTCTTCACTGTGTGTTCCTAACTTCTAGTGGAGGGCTAAGTTCATCCCCGGGACCAGCCCTGTTTGCATATCAGTGATGTAATTTTCTCCCTTCTCAGCACAGGTTTGTCAAAGTTGTTCTGTCCGTAGCTCCAGGTCACTCATAGGACTTCCCTCCAACTACATTACCAGATGTCCAGAAGCCACTAGTTAGTTTAGGAAATAGCTGAGGTCTGGCACTCACCCTGAATAGTGTGTAAATACCACATGATATCTTGTGCCAAAAACTGTCTGAGCTGTTGCAAAAGATGTGTAAGATCCTGGCAGATGTTAATGAGATAAGAGGATTAACCTGCACTGGATCTGGGTACAAGTACTGGGAGATTATCCTGCAGGTGGAAACTATGTCACAGGTGGATTAATACTCCACGTACTCTGACTGCAAAAGCACTGGGGCTTGCCGATGACTCCATCCCCTTATTCTGTCTTCTTTGAGAACGGACTCCGTCTTAGACCCCTGGGGCTACTATAACAAAATACCACAGGCTGGATAACTTGTAAGGAACAGAAATTTATTTCTGGATATTATTTAGTTCTGGATGTTGGCAAGTTCAAGATCATGGAGCTATCATGGTCAGGTTCTCGTGAAGTTTCTCTTGGAGGTTTCCGACGGCCAGCTTCTTACTGTGTTGTCACATAGGGGAAGCAGCTAGCAAGCTCTCTGGAGTCTCTTTTGTAAGGTCACTAATCCCATTCTTGAGGGCTCTGCCCTCATGACTTCCCAAAGAAGTCCTAATGTTATCATCTTGGGAGTTAGAATTTCAACATAAATTTTGAGAGACCGTAAACATTCATACCACAGCAGAGTCTCCCCCATTTTGGTAAAGTTTCCCAGAAAGAGTTCCCATGTTTGGGAATCACCGTCTATTAAATTTCACTGCTTCTTCAATTCTCTCAGTCTACTCTCCAGTTCCTTACCACATCTACTCCATCCCTTTGTATCTACCCCTCATTTGCCAAAATTATTTTGTTCCTGTTCTTTTCTGATGGAACTTGATGGATTGTTATATTCAATGTTCTAATTACTGGTGATTTTTAAACAAATGACTTTTTTTTTTCCTAGAGAGGAGAAAGGGCTTAAACTATAAATATGCCCAGAAGGTGTAGGCACAATATACACTTGCCATTCTTCCTAACGAAATAAAGAACAAACAAGAAATGTCAGTTAATCATTAATTTTCTGTCACATTTAATTTTAACTGTGAATGACATAGAGGGATATTTGCTAGCAACTTCCTGAGTTGCTATCATTTGATATTCATAAAATGACATTTGGTGGATAGAGATTAGCACTTTAACAGTTCAATTTTGAGTAGGAAGGCCATCAACCAAGCAAAAATTCCTAGCATATGGTCATGCTCAGAAAGTTGTAATTTGTTTGGTTTGAATGTAATTTGTTTGGTTTGTGATTTCTTATCTTGATTATGTATATAATCACCATGCTTTTGTTTTCTTTTACTATAGATTATTGATATCCTTATTATTACAAGTGTTTACATAATACCGAATGTATTATCTTATATCAGTGGCACGCGAGGATATAGTCTTATTAATGGATGCAATTACAATAGCATATTACTTACTATCAATGTTTCATAGTAAAATATTTTGGTAATATTTAGAAATATTAGAAATTATTTTAAATAGGCTATCTTTGTATTATATATTTTAAGTTAATATTCATTGAAAACACTTAATGTTTAATTTAAATTATTATGTATTTGAATATTTTTAATGAAATTGCTAACTCTGAATTTACATAATTTTCTGGAAGTACCTCTACTAAAACTTATTTATTCTGCTTGTCTCCAGTTCTTTGTTTTTGCTTAATCCTTTTACTCTGGAAAGCAGAGATTTTTCCCCATGGAATTTTTTACTCTCCAAAAATGTCAGAAAAAATGACAGCTCTCCAATGAAGATGAAATTAGAATAGCAGCCCACAAAAGGAAAAACCCAACCATACACACATATAATTGTTAATTAGAACCCCAAACCTGTGAGACAATGACTTGTTTGCAAGGCAATTATGTCATTGCCTTGTATGTATCAGATGTTACTGTTCAGGCATCATCAAAGGGCAGATCAGAGGGTCCAAACTCCTCCCTGAATTGTGTAACATTAATCAAAGCACGCCCCCAATAGTTACTCTGCATTGTTCCTGAAATAGCTGTAAACAGCTGAAAATGGCTAAGACTGGAAATTCAACAAAAAAGAGATCTCAATGAACTTGCTAGGTTTTGTTGTTGTTGTTTTTGTTTCGTTTTAACCTATTGAGTCTATTGTTGCTAATGAGTTCTAATGGAGGTACCAACAAACCGCAAACTGAATCAATGAAATTGGCTCCGATATATCTGGAAGAAATGTAATTATGTGTGATTGTTTATAATGGTAATAATAACTACAATAAGTAATAATAAAATAATCTTAATATTTTAGGCACTTGTATTTGTGTGTTACTGGGTTCTGTCTTCCTGCTGCATTTTGATTACCAGGGTATATACAACAGGTATTTCAATTATACACAGTTGAGTCAACCACTAAACTATTATTAGGGTGACTTTCTCCTCATCAATATGGTGCACTGACTTATATTGAATAAAAAAAGAAAGGACATGTATAACTATAAAAGAAAACATGTAAGGTGGCTCAGTCAGTTAAGGGTCCGACTTCAGCTCAGGTCATGATCTCGCAGTCCGTGAGTTCGAGCCCCACAACGGGCTCTGTGCTGACCGCTCAGAGCCTGGAGCCTGCTTCAGATTCTGTGTCTCCTTGTCTCTGCCCCTCCCCTGCTCATGCTCTGTCTCTCTCTGTCTCAAAAACAAATAAAAACATTAAAAAGAATTTAAGAAAAAAAAACATATACATACATTTTTCTTTCAGAATTTTTAAGCATCTAAGAGCACGTTTCACGGAATGCAGGCCATGCATTCAGAAACATTTTATGACCACAATTATTGATACATAGTAGAAAATTAGCCAAGTGATAATGACGTATTAGCTCTCTATTTTACAAATTCAGAATGATTGCTAAAGGATTTTGCTATTCGATAGTCCAATTTCCTTTAGCAGGTAGATAGCTAATGATTATAGAAGGGCTCAAGTACATTAGCTTACTTAAGAGATTACCTGGTTTAGAGGGAATTACCTGCCTTAACCCTCTTAATTTCTGGATGGCAAAGAAATATTGCTATATAGGAAGTATAAGTTAACAAGGAAATTACATTTTAAAACTCTAACTTTTAATACACAGGCTTTTTTTTAAATCAAAAGCATGACGTATTTTATGAAAGTAGAAGAATGTTTATATGGCTTACATATTTTTCCAGTATAATACAAGTACTTGTAAATAACAAATTAAATCTCATGACCTAGTTTACATGCTTGTGACACACCGATTTTTATATTTTCTCCTGGCAAGACACCGTGTCTTAGAGAAGTTGTGATCATCTCAGCTAAATGGCAAGAATGAAAACAATCAATGGTCAAATGCAAAGCACAATTATGTTATTTCATTTTTCATAAAATGCTTCAAAGGATGCTTCCCAAACAACCTATACTATCTCTGTCATAAAATGTACCACAAAGACAGGTACCTATTCTCTTACCCTCAGAACTTTAGCAGACTGAGGTCCATTGTAAAACCCTGATTTTAAGCATCCGTTAAGTCCTACCTGATCTGTCTTCATTGGTTATTGAATATGCTCAGTTTCACTGTGAATTGAAATAGTAACAGAAGACAAAAAAAAAAAAATGTACTTAAGTGTGTTTCCCAGACACAAGAGTTCTGGCTCTGTATTGTCAGGATTTTCACTTAATAAAGTGGGGCTAAGCGATGAGAGCTCCAGTGGCTTCTCAGTGCACCGTCCTTTACCCTGAGCTCCTGTCCTTCTCTCTCCACCATTCTCTGAACCACTGATATCTGGACTTCGGGCTCCCTCCACCTTTGATAATAGAAATGATTATATAAAACACTGTGAAATAGTTATGCTTATGTTCAACTGTAACACATTATAATTAAAGACCAAAATACTTACGGGATTAAGATTATAAAGGCAATAAAATTAATGATTCAATTGTTCTGAGTCACTTTGAGAAAGAAAAGACTATGCAGAATCATTAGCTTAGCTGTCCCATTTTTCTCTTTAGGTCAAAGAGGGTCAGAGAAAAAGATGGGCCTGTGGAGGTAGAACTTGTAAGGAATGCTTCATTTGAGGTGTTTGGAAGTATATTTAGCGTTAAGGCAGGCTGTCCTCAGATTTTGCTTAAGGAGTTTCCAGTTTATTGACTTGATCCCACTTCATTCACCTTGTGGAGTGAATAGAAATAGGGGCGCCTGGGTGGCGCAGTCGGTTAAGCGTCCGACTTCAGCCAGGTCACGATCTCGCCGTCCGGGAGTTCGAGCCCCGCATCAGGCTCTGGGCTGATGGCTCAGAGCCTGGAGCCTGTTTCTGATTCTGTGTCTCCCTCTCTCTCTGCCCCTCCCCCATTCATGCTCTGTCTCTCTCTGTCTTAAAAATAAAATAAACGTTGGAAGAAAAAAAAAAAAGAAATAGAGAATTGTGATACAAATTTTTATTGACAGGTCCTCATTGGTATGAGCTAGGATGCTTATGTCTTTCATTACATTATCTCCTGCAGTTTCTTTTCCATATTATTAGATTTAAACTTCTCAAAATTGCTTTGTCCTCAGTGCTAGTTAACGAAATTTCCATATTTGGCCTCGATATTTCACATCCTAGCTAAAAACTCGTGAAAAGAATCTACAGAAGATAAAGAGAAAAATATCCCCCTTTCCCCTGCAGAAAATTGGGTACTAACTGCATCCTAATATGAGTTCTGATAAACTCATGAAGTGAGAACACTCACCAAAGTCAGATCAGAATCAGGGGAAGAACGTCTAAATTCTTGCTAATGTTGGGGCGCCTGGGTGGCGCAGTCGGTTAAGCGTCCGACTTCAGCCAGGTCACGATCTCACGGTCTGTGAGTTTGAGCCCCGCGTCAGGCTCTGGGCTGATGGCTCGGAGCCTGGAGCCTGTTTCCAATTCTGTGTCTCCCTCTCTCTCTGCCCCTCCCCCGTTCATGCTCTGTCTCTGTCCCAAAAATAAATAAAAACGTTGAAAAAAAAAATTTTAAATTCTTGCTAATGTTAAATTGCCCCAGAGAAGTTATTTGTACAAAGATGTCTTTTAAGGGACTTGAACTTCAGTGAATGATACTATGGATTGTGATCTATAATTCCCAAACATTTGTACCTTAGTGTTTTATTTAATAACGTGTTGCTTTTCTAATAAAGATTAAATTAATATGTTGGTTTTTAAAAGTTTAAATGAATCAATAGTTTTTGTGTATTGACAAAAGAAGGGCTTTGCAATGCCCTTCTTTTCTGGGTGTCTAGGGGTATAAATAAATCCCAAACTTCTCGTAAACTCCTGATTCATACACACAGTAGAGACTTTTGGCCTTGAAAATATTAATAATGAGCTTTTTGGGTATTGACATGGATAAACGTGTTGAGTTTCCCAATACCACTGATTAAATTCTTCAAATAGTATCAAATGTATTTTTCCTTGGTCCACTGTAATATATGCATAGTAATTATATAGATAATGCAACATACATGATATGTGTGTGTACTCAGATACATATTTAACTTCAGAATATTGAATTGCCATCTACTCAATCCACATCTGTCAATATCAAATATCAATACCCAGTTGTTTATATTAATCTTTCCCATTGTTGATTAATATATATAAATGGTCCTTACTAGTGGTAATTCCCCCTCCCCCCCCCCCCCCCAGCCAATAAGACATTTATCAATGTCTGGAGACATTTTTTGCTTGTTAGATTTGGAAGGGGAGGCTGTTAACTGGCATCTAGTGAGTAGAAGTTGGGGATGATGCCAATCGTCCTATAATGCACAGGATAGCCCCCACAACCAAGGATTATATGGTCCCAAATTTCAACAATACTGAGGTTGAGAAACCCTCTTATAATTGGTAAATGAATAATAATAATTATTTTAAGATATAAGAAATTAAGGAGTTAATATTTTAATTTATTGAACCCAAATCTAACAAACTATGATTACAGTGCTGGTAGTCCTGAAGTCCCAGATATTATATGCTACCAATAGATAAAATTACTTACTTTTAGGAAAGCAAGGTGTCAAGGTTTTGGAATTTGGAACTGTATCATTTAGGTTCATGTCAAAAATTCACTTACTATACGTATGACCCTGGATGAATTACTAAATATCAGATGCTGTCTTCGTCAGTTTGGGCTGTTATAACAAAACCACCATAGATTGGGTGGCTTAAATGGTGGAAATTTATTTATCACTCCAGAGGATGGAAAGGCCAAGGTCAAGGTGCCAGCTGATCCAATTCATGGTGAAGATTTTCTTCTTGGCTTCAGATGGATGGCTTCTCATTATGTTCTCACATGGCAGACAGATCATCTTTCTTGCATCTGTTCTATAAGACCACCACTCCCATTCTTGAGGGCACCACCCTTATGAACTAATCACTTACCGAAGACCCCACATCTAAATACAATTACTTTGGGGGGCGCCTGGGTGGCGCAGTCGGTTAAGCGTCCGACTTCAGCCAGGTCACGATCTCGCGGTCCCTGAGTTCGTGCCCCGCGTCGGGCTCTGGGCTGATGGCTCAGAGCCTGGAGCCTGTTTCCAATTCTGTGTCTCCCTCTCTCTCTGCCCCTCCCCCATTCATGCTCTGTCTCTCTCTGTCCCAAAAATAAAAATAAACGCTGGAAAAAAAAAATTAAAAAAAAAAAAATAAATACAATTACTTTGGGAGTGAGGACTTCCACATAGGATTTGGGGAACTCAAGGAAATCTGGGAATTCAAGCCATAGCACAAGCCTTAGTTTACTCATCTATAAAACACTCATAACAGTACCTACATTTTAGAATTACTGTGGTATAAAATTACTTAAAATTTATAAAGTCTGTACAGTAGTAGCTGTCACACATTATATGTTCTATAAGTATTATTGTTGTAATACTTGAATACTGAATAATATAAATAAGTGTTTTCTGAGAATGTGAGAGTTTTACATAGAGATTGTTTTCAGGAAAAGAAAGCATTTTACTAATTCAAAAAAGCATTTCTTTTCATTTGAGAGCATTTCATATTAATAGTATTTTGTTTTTGATGACACTTTCACCTTCTTGCCTAACATTTTAAACATTCTTAGAAGTGAAAATACTTTAAATTTGTTATCTCTCAAGCAAGGAGACCTCCCAAACCATTGTACCAAATGAGTATTTTCAGTCTATCAAAGAAGGATCAAAAATATGTTTATATTATATATATTCAATAACCATTTATATCCTACAGAATGGTGCTAGCTTTTGACTTAAATTTTAATTGTGTTTTGAGATAAATCATGAAGAAAATGAGTGAAGTATTCTGTAAAGAAAAAGTATAAGGACATTTACTAATGTAAAATATGAATATTTAAAGTTTAAAGGATAGAAATGTTTCTATGTTTATGGTTTTTAATCTTATTAGTCATTAGGCACACACAGTTAATATACAGTTTCTATATATATATGTACCTATGAGATTTGAATATTATATAATGAATGTTAAACTATGACAACTAAGGCTTATATTGGATTTTTTATGCTCCTTCCTTAGACATTGTAACTAATGCTTCTATGCTCTATGCTTTTGTGATGGTGCAAGCCTATTCTCATGGTTTTGAGTTCCATATAAACTCTGAAAAATCCCAAAATGCTCTCTGTACTCCAGAATTCTACTTCATCTGCACTCCAGTCACTAGATGGTTTCTTAACTAAATTTACATCTAGGTTTGCCAAGATCATCCTTAAATCTACTCTTGAAAATCTAAATACAAAAATAAAGCAAAACATTTAATAGAAATGAACACCTGCATTGCTTGCCCGCATAACTCTGCATGAACAGCGACTTGGGTCTATTACTTCTGAACCTTGATTTGCAACTGTCTTTGGTAACTGAAGTTCAACACTGATCACCATAAAGTCATGTAAAGTGAGACTTCCTGTTACTTGTAGTGAATGTTTCCCCATCATCTACTCTCACAATACAAGACTGTGGGTCTCATTTTCCAGCTGAGGAAATTTTTAGTGAGGCTTTTTTGTTTTCATTTTTGTTTTTGTTTTTATTTTATTTTGAGAGAAAGCGCATGAACAGAGAAGGGGCAGAGAGAGGGTAGAAAGAGTGAATCCCCAAGCAGGCTCCAGGCTATCAGAGCAGAGCTCAATGGGCTTGAACCCACCAACTTTGAGATCATGACCTGAGTGGAAACCAAGAGCCAGATGCTTAACCAAATGAGCCAACCAGGCACCCCTCATGAGCTTTTTAAAAAAAAAAATTAATGTTTTTATTTAATGTTGAGAGACAGAGAGACTGAGTGGGAGTGGGGGAGGGGTAGGGAGAGAGGGAGACAGAATGGGAAGCAGGCTCCAGGCTCTGAGCTGTCAGCACAGAGCCTGATGCAGGACTCGAACTCGTGAACATGAGTTCATGGCCCGAGCTGAAGTCAGACACTCAACCAACTGAGCCATGCAGATGCCTTGCCCTTAGTGAGTTTTGATAGAGATTTCCTCCTTATCCTTCCAAATAAAATTTAATAATACTAAATTTTAATTTTAGTATTTTAATACTTTAATAATAATAACTTTAATAATAACTTTATTAATAACTTTAATAATAACTTTATAATAACTTTAATAATAACTAAATTATGTTTTAATTTTGTATTCATTTTTTTAGATTTTCAATGTTTACATTTTAAAGTGTCTTAAAATCCCGAGTGAAATTGTTTTGCCAGATGGAAAAAACTTCTTGTTTTACCAAAACTTTTCATTTTGAAAACTGTTGTTTTAATGAATTTTGTCAAAGTTCACTCCTCAGATAACCTCTAATTGTGGATGTGTTAAGTTGAAAAGAGTAAGAGTTATACATTAAACGCTTCAATTTGCATAATACTCTATTAAATTAAAAACCAGCATTCATGGGGTGCCTGGGTGGCTCAGTTGGTTAAGTGCCTGACTCTTGGTTTCCACTCAGGTCATGATGTCACAGTTTCATGAGTTAGAGTCATGCATTGGGCTCTGCCCTTGCAGCATGGAGCCTGCTTGGGACACTGTCTCTCTCTCTCTCCTTCTCTCTGTCTCTGTCTTTCTGCCCTTCCCTGACTCAAGCTGACTCTGTTGCTCTCAAGAAATGAGTAAATAAACTTAAAAAAAAATTACTCATTCAATGAATAGAATTTCCTCTCCATGTTTTTCTCCCAGAAAATGTTAATCCCAGTCTAATCAATGAGATAAACCCAAATTGAGGGACATTTTAAAAATATCAGTTCAATATCCTTCAAAATTGTCAAGACCATCAAGCAAAAGGAAAGTCTAGAGAAAGTTACAGACCAGAGGAGACTGAGGAGACTTGATACCTAAATGTAAAGTGTTATTCTGGATGGGATCCTGAAACACAAAAAGGACTTAGGCGGGATGGAATGAAATCCAAATACACTGTGGAGTTCAGCTACTGAGAACATGCCATTTGCTTCTTTAGTTCTGACAAATGCACCATGTTGATGTAAGAAGTTAACAGGGGGTGGTGCACATAGTAACTCTCTGTACTCTGTTTACATCTTCTCTGTGAGTCTAAAAATATTTTAAAATAGAGTTTATTTACATAAAATATATCATTCAGAGAAAGGTCAACAGATTATACAAATGAAATCATAATCAAAACTTGCCATTTCAGATAATTGATTTCTTTATATCTTGGATCATTTGGTAGGACAGAAATTTAGAGCATGGTGACATTTATGAGAAAGGCCAAAAAATGATAATTTTTTTCTAAGTGGAATTAAGAGTGGGCCATAGGGAAACACAGAATTTACAATTACATTTAGAACTTGGGAAAGTACAGGTGTATCTGTAAGAGGCTAAAGAGCTTTCCATCTTTTCTTTTGGAGATGTTACAAATTAATTGAAACTAATGAACAGAAGACAACATGAATATCTATTCTAAATTGTACTTTCAAGTAATTTCCTTTGTCCAGATTCCTAGAAAAATGTATATCGCTCCAACTAGATTTTAATTAGATGACTAAATAATGTTTTAGAGGTTTCTGAAAGATGAAATCATCTTGAACTATTTCCTAAATCCCACCAATACTCTGTATCCATTCTTGTTGAGGAATCAGTCATATAGTCACATGGGATCAATGAGCCTATCACCATTTAAAGAAACAAACAATGTGACATACGACTAAAGCAAACTAGTCATGTTTTAAAGGATATCGTGACACAGATGCACATACATGTTCTAACTTCACCTAAAAAATAAGGATGCTATTTGGAGCACTCTGATACAACAGTGTAGTTGCATTTGCAAAAGGTATTTCACACCCAGGAGAAATCACCACCTAAACTTTAACAGATGGATGACGAACAGTAGCAATTCTAATATTTGGAAAAGGCAACAAATACATGACGATAACAGGGTTTGGATTCAATTTGTCTTCGGTGCACAGCCTTGGCAAACACTCTTGAAGACGCATTCCAGGCAAGATGGAGAGGACCGGAAAGGTCTTTGACTGGTGGACCACATTTATTTTTGTACAACCTGTTAGTTCCAGAGAAAGTAGAAATACTCTGACATTTCTTTCCTCCCACCAATGTGTAAAAACCAACCTTAGTGTTACACAGAGATGCCATCAGTCCCCTGCAGGGATCACTCAGGCCTCTCAGGGCAGAATTTGGCATTAATTTAGACCCTGGTTCAAAATGCGTCCTCCCCTGTGTACCGGGAAGACATTAGAGCAAGTAAATGATGTCTCACTCAGTTGGAAGTCCCTCCTAAACATTACGGATTAAGCCTAACGGGGAAGAGAAAACATAACAGGGATAAATGGCTCTCCTCAAAGGGCTACGAGAACCCAGCGCAGTGCCAGGAGCCCAGAGAGGAGCCTCCCTTGACCTGGGCGTTGGATTACCTGATGGTGTCGCTACAGTCTTTAATGTGGGAGAATAAGCCAAGGGGTTGATGGATCCAGGACTGTCATTGGAATGACAAGAATGACTCTGTACAGCATCTCTCGGAGAGGTGAGATGCAGGAAGCGGTTACGGCATTTCAAAAGCGATGAAAGACGCCCTAGGATTTGTAACGGCTTCACTCCACTTCAGTTTCCAGAAGAGTCAACCCAGAGAAGTGAGCATGCGTCAGTGGTACTTTTATTCTTGACCTGTGCTAAATTCAGTATCTGCCCTTTTGAAAACCACCGGGAAAGGTCAAGTGGTCCGCTGCGAGGAACGGCATGAAAACGTGCGCGGCACCCTGCGTGCACCCGACGTTGAGCGTGGCCGAGCCGAGAAATTCACCTGCTTTTTTCTCCCGGTGCTGATTGGGACAAGTTTCCGTTCCAACATTTTCACACCATGCTTGTATTCAAGTTTTGAAAGCCACTCTGAAACAGATGGCTATCAAAAACCTGAAAAAGAGAAAATCACTTGGAAATTTAAATTCAGTAAAGGCTCTCAAGGCTATAATCCTCGTAGTAGTGAAATACCTAATATGATGCTACAGGGGGAAAAAAAACCAAGTGTGAATTTAGAAAATCATTCAATCTGGGGGCACCTGTGGCTCAGTTGGTTAAGCGTCTGACTTCAGCTCAGGTCATGATCTCAAGGTCAGTGAGTTGGAGCCCCTCATCCAGCTTTGTGCTGGCAGTTCAGAGCCTGGACCCTTCTTCAGAGTCTGTGTCTCCCTCCCTCTGTCTCTCTCTGCTCCTCCCCGGCTGGAGCTCTGTCTCTCTCAGATGAATAAATGTTAAAAAAAAATTTTTTTAAAGGCAAATCATTCCATTTAGTCAATAAATGTAACTATTTGAAGCCATTATTCTAAGTAAAAGGAAAAAGAGAAAATTAAAAGAAAAAATCAAGGAACAAAAATTAAATGTAAACCAGCATGTCTCTTCTGGATTCACTGCTGCAAACCATCATATTTAATAGGTTCAAGCCTTGTCACCATGGGATTATCAATTTAATAAAAATAGTAACTTACACTGAGTAAATCAAAGTACTTAACTGATTATCAAACTTTTGAGCATTATAATTATGAGAGTGTTGTTCAACTTTATCTGGTAACTTAGTTTTACATTTCAGTACCATCGATCATTTAACACTGATATCTTTAATATCCTGGATTAGGGAATCTTGAAAACACAAGGACCCGTATCTGGAATAGCAAACATCTTTCTGTCAAAACAAATAACTGCTACGTATTTCATATTTTGTATTTAATTAAAAATTCCCTCTAGGTAGGTTTTCTGGAAATAAGATGGGTAGGACGCTTCTGTCTACATTGTTTGTAAACATGCCAGTTACAAGGCCAATGGATCACAATATTTCACACAGTATAATTTAGATGAAATACTTAAAAACCATATTGCACTGTTAGAAAGAAAATCAGCTCAGAGAATAAGCTTTCTACAATTTATAGAATGAATTTACAATTGCTGATTTTATTAGTAGCAGTGAAAATGTTCTGTTGCATTATAAGTTAATAGAACATGGCATGGGAAGGAATAGAAAGTTCTTCTACCTGATTGAAGTTGGTACTTTACCAGACCACTAGGTAGTATTATAAGTCCTGATCCTTTCGATGCCATTTTTTTTCCTTTTGGAAGCTATATTACGCTCTTGATATATTTAGTTTGAAGAACTCTCCACACTCCCAACCATTCCACCCCCACCCCCAAATTATGTTAAGTGTGGGTGAGACAGAACTGTTCTATAATCTGCCAGCTCAAACTATTTTTAAACTTTTTGGTTGCTTGGAATTTTATCCAGTGTATTGGATATCTTCCCTAAAGCTTATTTTTTTCATAAGTATGGCCATCATTTTTTTTATTGTGAAATGTGAGCCAAATACCAAAATGCTCATAAAACTTTTAAAAATGGAGGTGAGTGGTTTGTTATAAAGTGAAAACTGATGGGACCACCAACCAAAGAAAGAATAAAAAATTGTCAGAAGCTTTCTTAACCTTACTGCTTTGGCTCTCTTCTTTCTTGGATTTTTTTTTAAACAATTATTGGAGAGAGAGAGTGAGAGCATGCATGAGTAGGGAAGAGGGGCAGAGGGAGAGAGACAGAATCTTAAGCAGGCTCCCTGTTTAGTGTGGAGCCCAATGCTGGGTTCAATCCCAGAACCCTTGGGACCATGACCATACCCTGGGATCATGACTTGAGGTGAAATCAAGAGTCAGACACTCAACCAACTGAGCCATCCAGATGTCCCTCTTTTCTCTGAATTTTAAGATAATCATTCACTGTATCATTTTCCATTTGTTTGTATTACCACCTATGTATGTATTCCTTAACATCCCTAAACCTTAGGGTATGGTTTGTTTACTTAAGAAATCTATGATTAGTAAACCAGAAAACAGGTGATACTCTGTTATTAATATATCTGAAAGTATGACTTATTTTGTCATAAAATAGAAGAAATTTTCACATTCCAGACAATTATCAGAAATGGTTGAATTCCTGCTATTGCATAATTATTTATCTGTTTTAATGGAATAATTAACCAATCTATGTAAAGAGGCAGACAAGACTAATGATATGTAAATTGGCAAGAAAGAAACACTATCAATTATAATTATTTGTCATTAATGACTTAGGTATGAGAAACCCAAAAGAAAGACTGGATAAAGTTAGAAAAATAGTAGGCAATAAATGATAATGGCTTCAGAAATCTCTCTTGACTCTTTTAGACTTAACTTACCTTCTTTTATTATAACTTCCATAAACAATCAAAAGTAGTTAACTCAAAATAGCATTTCAAAAGTAAAGGTACAGAGGCATCTGGGTACCTCAATCAATTGAGTCTCTGATGCTCAATTTCAGCTTAGGTCATGATCTCACAGTTCATGGGATTGAGCCCCATGTTGGGTTCTGAACTGACATGAAGGAGTCTGCTTGGGATTTTCTGCCCCCCGCTCCCTGCCGCTTCCACCTTTCACACACACTCTCTCTCTCTCATTCTCTCTCTCTCAAAATAAATAAATAAACATGAAGAAAAGTAAAGTTACAAAGAAATATGTAAAAATTGTATATTACTTTGGTATTAAAAATGTCACAAAAATCTATTTAGCAATATAAAAAGTGATGGATCAAATTGAGATACATAAATGTTTTGTCTTAATCTGATATTTAATCTGATATTGGCAATTATCTCTAAATTAATTTATAAGGTCAATATCATGACAAAAAAACAGCTGGCAGAATTTATTTTTAAGTCTATTTAAAAGATCATCTAAATAAACAATGCACATGAAGGTCAGGCAATAAACGTTTTGATAAAATGTGTCCTTTTTTAAAACTTTTAAATCAACCATATTTTCTTTAGACCTGATGTTTGCATTTAAAAGTCTGATCAATTTGTAATTTATTTTCTATAATGTGAGATGAGAAAAGGAAGTGACCTGCCCATGAAGTAACTAGCCAATGACCTTATTGTCATTTACTTAACTCTTCCCTCTATTGATTTAGAGCATCTCAAACTGAATTTTATTTTATAACTAAAATTTCATATGACACTTTTATTTTAATTTTGTGATCTTGAACAGAATTTACAACTTTGTATCATTACAAAGCTATTTTAAAGCATTGCAGGTACGTATGATTTTATGCATAATAAGGATGAATTACAACAAGTATAGAGCATTGAGTGTCGCCTCGCCACACAGGGACTCTCAGAGCTGAAGACGCTCAGAGCTGAAGACAGTGTTTAAAGCATTCTATTGGGTGGGGGATCAAAGTAAAAACGAAAAAAAATAAAATAGTGCTTTATTCATTTGTTTTGCTTTAGACTTCTTCATCAGCAGACATCATTCTCTTCCTCCTCTCCTTCCTCTTCCTGTTGTTCCTTCTCTTCCTCACTCTTTATAGATGCCTTGTACGGAGGGTTTTTGGGTTTTTTGCTATTGCAAAAGTTGTACCTCCATGTCAGACTTTATGTATTAATAATTTTCTACTTGCAGTTACGTTAGGGATTCATGTGATAAACTTATTTTTAAGTGGTGAAAATGAATGAACAAACAAACAAAAGCAAAGCAAAACACGCAACTTCAATATATGCAGGGAAGATAAAGTATTACAATTGCCAAAAAAGAGACAAAGAGACATTTAAAGTTGTAGATACATTGTTTAATCATCACAGAGCCAGAAAACGTTTTTGCTCCTTTGTGTATGACAAGATAAATAACCGAATATCGCATAATATCTACTGACATCATTCCCAACACCCAAACCTAGAGATATTATAATTGCAGAACACTGAGAAACAAACATCAGTGTTCAAAGCATCAATGGCTTTCCTTCTGGTGCAAAGGCCAGTGCTAACACAGCACAGCAGCGTGAGGTCAGTGGTAGACAGTTGGCGAGGGGAGGACGAAATTTCCGTTGAAGGGAAGGACTTGATGGGTGGCCACCTTTCTTCTCCATGTTGTTCTGGAGGCACCTTGCATTCTCATACTTTGTATAATCAAAAAGAAACGTGGTTTTGGTTCCGAACCCCTGGGACAGGTATGAGTAAACAGGTAGGGCAGGGTTGTTATTAGAGAGAGCGTGTGGTCTTCAGGCAGGCAAGCTGGAGGCCCAGGGAAGAGCTGGTGTTGCACTTTTGGTCTAAAAGCAATCTGAAGACAGAATTCCTTCTTCCTCTGGATACCTCAGGGGTTTGGTTTGGTTTTGTTTTGTTTCCTGAAGGCTTTCACGACTGACTGGAAGAGACACGCCCACGTTATGGAGGGTAATATGCTTTACTCAAATCTACTGATGTAAATCGTGATCACATCTAAAAAAGAAATTCCTTCATAATAATATCCACCCTGGTGTGTGGCCCAAAAGTGGGTACGGTGGCCTAACCAAGTCGACACACAAAATTAACCATCGTAGTGTGGTTGAGTGGGAGGGGGCTGGCCTAGAGATTTTCTCACCTGTCCATCCACACCAACAGGGGCACAAAAGAGAGCTGAGATTTGCTCCTTCCTCTTTGTATATTTCACCAGCCAATTGACCTGATCACCCCGAGGGAATGTGAGCTCACAGGAAGACCATGTTGGTATTCTGGCTACCACAATGGCCTTAAAGAGGAATAAATTTGCTAAGAAAACTAATAATAGACAAAACAGAAAAAAAATGTAACAGAGATGGGGTGCCTGGGTGGCTCAGTTAGTTAAGCATCAGACTCTTGATTTGGACTCAGTCTCACAGTTCATTCAGCTGCTTAGGATTCTCTCTCCCTCTCTCTCTGCCCCATCCCTGCTTGCATGCACATGTTCCCTCTCCCCCTGCCCTCTAGCTCATATACATACATACATACATACATGCATACATACACATAAAGTTAAATATAACAGAAGTTTTAAAAAAATCTTATGTAAGTACATAAACACCCTCAGAAAGTCATGAAATAGTATTTTAAATTAAAAGCAGGTGGGGCACCTGGGTGGCTCAGTCAGTTAAGCACCATCTTCGGCTCAGGTCATGATCTCGTGGTTTGTGAGTTCAAGCCCACATCAGGCTCTGTGCTGACAGCTCAGAGGCTGGAGCCTGCTTCAGATTCTGTGTCTCCCTCTCTCTCTGACCCTCCCCCACTTGCACTCTGTGTCTCTCTCTCAAAAATAAATAAACATTAAAAATTTTTTAAGTAAAAATCAGGACTAACCTGATAAAATGCCAAATCAAAGGGAAATTCTAGGTACAAACAATATCACGGGTGAAATAAAAACTCCGTAAATGAACTAAATATCAAAATACGTAGTTGATGAGATTTAATTGAGCTGAAAGATGCCATTGGGGAACTCTTTCAGAAGTCATAAAGAAGTGATCACTATAGGAATATAAATGAAAGTAAAGTTAAAAGACACTGAAGGCAGAAATAGAAGAGACAACGCTTCTATCCTGGACAGGAATACTCACTTATCATAAAATTGGAGTCTCAAAAGGAGAGAAATAAATAAGAAGCATCTGAAGGAATGTTTATCAAGAATCACTAAAAAAGAAAGATGGAAGAATTCAAACTTAACAGCTGCTGGAATTCTAAAGAAGATAGATAACCAAACTCTACATGGCACAATAGAGACTAAACTTTAAGAATACTAAAACATATACATTTCTACAACCTTCCAGAGACCAATTATGAGCCAGTAGTCAGTTTTAATTTAGGCATTATAATCCTGATACCAAATGAAGACAAACGTAATTTAATATTTAAAGCAAATGAAGGAAAAAAAATCATGTGTTGGAACATATTTGACAATGTGCATTCAAAGGATTTTCTGTTTACTCATTCCTTAAGAGAGTTATACAGACCTAGTGTTTGATGAAAAAGAAAGACAAAGAGGCAGAGACAGACAAACCCAAGAGGCAGCAGTACATTCAAGTGAAAGAATTATAAACGAGTTTCCACATAAATATCACAGAGTATGTCTCTTGCACTTTTCTCTATGCTGTCATTTGAAAAGGGAGCATGTAGCATAATTTAAATTGTTTTTAGTGTTTATTTATTTATTTTGAGAGAGAGAGCAAGCCGAGGAGGGGCAGACAGAGAGAGAGGGAATCCCAAGCAGGCTCTGTGCTGTCAGCCAAGAACCTCGTGTGGTGCTTGATCTCAGGGACCGTGAGGTCATGACCTGAGCTGAAATCAAGAGTCAGATCTTTAACCAACTAAGCCACCCAGGTGTCCCAAGATACTCAAAAAATTTTCTAAACCCCAATCCTATATATGAATAACATGTCAAGTATCAGTACACATCTGACAAAACCTGATAATTTAAAGAGAACCCAAAACAGAAAGAAAATAAATACATTGACAAAAAGATAAGGTTTATATTGTCAGAAATAGAAGACAGAAAATAAGATAGAAATAGTTTCTGAAAAATACAAATACGCACATAATATATAAGTATAGATTATGCTATATAGCCATATTTTAAAAAAAAAACAAAAAAAATAGTGAGAAAATTTTTTTTTAATTTTACAAATATCCTTGATGTCCAGTTGAATAGAAGAGAGCTGGCATCTTATATAGGCATAAACATCCAGTCTCTTGGGATACATTTTTTAACGTATATGAAAAAATATGACCTCCCACAGATATTTAGCTGGAAAGAGAGGAGTTTTTAAATGGACTTTTCAGAGAGTAAAGGGTATTTTCCATCCTGTACAGAAAAATGATTATTTGTGGGATAGGTGCTATGTGTATTTTAGAGATGGGGACAGATCAGAGAAAAGAAAACAAAGAGAAACAGACTCAGGAAGAAAGAAAAAAGAACAAAAGGGAAGAGAAGAGACAGCAGACAGGGGACCAGGATGAAGAGAGCAGGAAAGAAGCTACAGGAAGAGACAGGGAGGGAGAAAGAATAGGAAGGAGAAAACAGGAAGGAGAATTAAGGGCAGAAAAGAAATAGCTGAAGTATAAATTCAGAAGAAAAAAATTAAAAATATTAGCATAATCTTGCCTTCCCAAAACACCAAAAACCCTTCACCCTCCAAACACCAAGATTCCTTTGTTGACAAAGAAAAATTATAAATTGAAGTCATATTGCAGTGAACATGGTAAATGACATCTTAGAAATTCAACATACTACACAGTTGGTATGATTTCCTCACCTTTCTTGGTGGGGGATGGGTAACTCTCTGGACTCATGTCTCTGGGGGAGGTGCTTCTACACCAGAGTTGCTTTCTTGACTCATTTCCCCGACTTTAACTTTAGAGAGTTTTATTCATGGGATGAAAAACGCATAGTACCTTCTGAGGCCTCACCTAAGAATGTGCGTTTCTTGTAGGAAAGGCATATTCTTTCATCTGTATGGTGAAAGAAGGATGGTCACTAAGGAAGAGGTTGCCTTAACAATAGCAGATATTTTGAAAACTCTTTTGACTGGAGATTTTTCACATGCTCTCATTGCTCTGTCCTCCTATTGGCTGAACTGTTGATTTACAGCGATTTCTCGTGACTTATTTTTAATGGATTAAAAAGTAGGAGGTTTTATGTCGTCATTCATTTGTTTGTTTTAATTTTGTCCTCTAAGACGGGGAGTCTAGGATATTAGTCAGTACACCTAACATTTCCACCCCAAAATCCAACAGTGATGAATATCGAGTTAGTGTTTTGTTGATGGCTTTACCAAATTCACATTGGGGTAAAAATTTATTTTTTAAACTGCGTTTTCTCTCATACACAATTCATCACAGCATTTTGCATGATGAAAAATGACTCTATATTAAAAGTAATTGTATACTTGGCTCAGTTGGTCATGATGTCATGGTTCCTGGGTTTGAGTCCCGAGTCAGGCTCTGTGCTGACACAAGGAAGCTTGCTTGAGATTCTCTATTTCCCTCTCTCTGCCCCTCCCCTGCTGGCACAGGGGATCTCTCAAAATAAATAAATAAACAAAAAATTAATTGTATACTTATACTTTTAATTTTTAATTAAGACATTTTTATTGGTCTAAGTTTAATGAATATAACTGAAAAAGCTGATTTTGTGTGATCCAGAGCATTGTACAAAATCCTACTAAAGTCCTACATTGAGATACTTGTTATTGAGATCAAGTATAGAGATCAAATAAGTTAATGATCATTATTTTAATTGTTTACATCACGAAATCACTTAAATAGATATTTTGTTTTGAACAATGGATGACACTACATTACTTTCTCTTCTTTTGAATTCTCTATTTTAAATACAAAATTATTGTTAATTACATTGATGGTTTTATATTTATCACAGGCCAATGGTCATCTGATGATTTCTGGACAGCTAAGAAACTGAAATGTCCTTTTGGGTAATTAAAAGGCAAATTATTTTTCTGGCATTCAATCAATTAAAAAAAGCTTTTTTCTTTCTCATTTTATAATAATTCTTGGTTCATTTATTCTATGACCTTTATTTTTTTAAATATTTATTTATTTATTTTGAGAAAGAGTGGGAGTGGGGTAAGGGCAGAGAGAGAGAGAGAGAGAGAGAGAGAGAGAATCCCAAGCAGGTTCCACACTGTCAGAGTAGAGCCCTACATGGAGCTCATCCCCACAAACTGTGAGATCATGACCTGAGCCAAAATCAAGAGTCATATGCTCAACCAAACGAACCACCCAGGTGTCCCATCTATGACCTTCATATTTACAATATCTGTTTACAATTTCTCAGTTATCACATTTTAAGTGGTTTGAATAGTTTTGTTTCCTCTCTGACTTTCTAGACATGAGTTGTAACCCGTAAGTTTATATAGCTATGGATACTTAAATTTAAAATTAATTAAAATAATACCAATTTAAAAAATTAATTGCATAGTTTCCCTACCATAATTCAGATGTTTAATAGTCTCAGGTGGCTACAATTACTCTATTGGAAAGCACTGAGTTATAAACATTTATAAATATTTTCATAATTGCAGAAAGTCATAGGACACATTGTTCTAGAAAATACTTTTATTCTACACATGGATAATTTTTGTTTCTGATGGAGAAGTCTGGAGTCTTAGGCCTGGCAACACACTACAGCATATCTAATATTTTTGCATTATTTTCACATATATTAATAAAATAATTTAAATAGTCCATTTAAAAATGATGGCAGTATCATTGAAACCAATGGCCAAGTTAAAATATTCTGATATAATTGTTTAAGAAATTCTAATCCAGGTTTAAAACTTTTTGGAATTTTTATTAGGTGAAAATTTTAAATCTGTGTGTGTGTATATATAATATATAGCCACCCAATTAAAAGCTGACTTCTTCCTACATCAAGTTATCTGTAATCCAATTAATTACTTTTACCAACATATATTTAATCATGTCCAAGTGCTTGACACAGAGAATATAAAGCAAGGACACTGTATTCTTTTGGTGGGGCCATATGAAATAACACTGAGACAATATGAATTTGATATGAGCTGGGGGCAGGGAAGAGAAGGCAATGTCTGAATTGATTCCTTTTCTCTAGACAGGGAGGCCTGGCTTCCCATGGTGGGACAGAAGGGGACCCAGCACAGAGCTCTATAAATAACTTTTATATATTTATTTTTTTAATGCATTTCAAGCATATGCCTGAATGACAAGGCTAAGTGCCAGAAGCATGTCCTTGACTAGCAAACTCAAACCAGTGATGACCTCACTGATCTTGAAAAATGTGGCTCTAGATAAATATCACAGCTTTTGTTCACTGCAGTGGATTGGAAGTGGGCACTTTACATATTTCTCATTGCAGAAAAACTTAATGTCATATTTTCAAGAGAGTCTGCATTGCCAGAAGCTCTTAGCTCTTATGTTCCATTTTAAGGTTGGATGAGCAGTGCTATTTTTACGCATACAGCTTTATCGACCATGAATAACACCTGAAATTGACTGGTAATGACTCTTTTTAAAGAAAGGGTGCAGGTAACAGTAAAACAGTTGACAGTATATGGACTATAGTGGCAGATACACTAAGAGGAAGAGAACATACTCTCAGTTGAAAAGTGTAAAGACAGTGCTTATAAACATTTGTGCTATTTATATTTTATATACCAAGTATAAATCCATAGGAAAATCCATTTCTTCCAGTTTACTGGAAGTTATTCTGTCAAGTACATCTATCGATGTCTATCACAGTGATAGAAACACGTGTTTCATTCAGAAAATTCTTATACAACCAACTAGTTGGTGTTTGATAGCCTTTCATTCATGTGTCTGCTAGGTAATGTCATGCTGAATTTATAACCTCTAAGTGGAAGATAAGACTAATAAATTCTTTTCCTAAATAGAATATAAAAATTAATTAGGGAATGTTGAGAAATAGTAGATCATAGCATAGAATTAAAATTGAAAAGCATCATAAACTATTAATACAATAAAAAACAATGACTTGAATTTTAAAACACACGTGCTTTGGGGTTCCAGGTTGGCTCTGTGGGTAAAGTGGCTGACTCTTGTTATCAACTCAGGTCATGATCTCATGGCTCTGGTTTATGAGATGGAGATCCATGTCAGGCTCTGCACAGACAACGTGAAGCCTGCTTGGGATTCTCTCTCTCTCTCTCTCTCTCTCTCTCTCTCTCCCTGTCTCTGCACATCCCCTGCTTGCACTCTCTTTCTCAAAATAAATAAGTAAACTTAACAGGGTGACTGGGTGACTCAGTGGGTTAAGCATCTGACTCTTGGTTTCAGCTCAGGTCATGATCTCATGATTTCTTTGGTTTGAGCCCCACGTAGGGCTCTGTGCTGACAGCGGGGAGTCTGCTTGGGATTCTCTGTCTTCCTCTCTCTCTGCCCCTCCCCTACTCATGCTGTCTCACTCTCTCACAAAATAAATAAACTTAAAATTAATTAATTAACTTAAAAAATACCCACACTTTAAAACTCAACTAATACTTACGAGCGTAACACAATGGATCCTTTTGATGCAATAGTATAAAGTTTCTTACTAAAATTAATTCAGGCCAGTATATAATTATTAAATCATATTTATCTTAAACAGTAATTTTTACCTGACTGCTAATTATATACACATTATTTTTTAGACTATTTTGGTTAGTTATTTCCAATTCTATGTGAAAAAGTCTGTAGATATTTGCTCAAACAAGGATCCTAGTACAAGTAAATATATATATATCTCTACATGCAACTTCTGATTTTATTAGTCTTTAATATATGGATAAATTAGCTAGCAAGCCATTTCTTGAAAAGAAAAGAGAATACAATTTTGGGAGTTTCCTGAAGTTAAAAAAAATTCAGTTGTAAAAGTGCTTTTCATATTCATAAAAGTGTAGACTGGTAAATCTTTTAAAATTCTTTCTCAGTGTGACTCTCAATGGGGCAATGAGTCCAAAATTCTCTATATTTTTAGAGCAACGCTACACCCTATAATACCGTTAAATCTTATCACTTCAGACTTCAATATTCACCAATGGATTGAAATAAGATTCTTTCTGAAATAAGGTTGTGACTCATGATTCTGAAATCTAACTGCATAGACCCTGAAAAAACCATGAATATAGATGAAAAAGTAATGCTGACTTAAGCAAGACATCTACAAACTGTCTTTTACTCTAAAGAAGCTGTTTAACACAAACGTGTGGCTGAAACTAACAAACTATTTTTTGGACAATGGAAATATTCTTAGTCCTTTCAATGGTATGTCTTAATATTAATTGGCAAGCAGCTCTGAAAATATAGATTGATAATTTCTGATGCTAAGTGACACCCTGTAGTAATAATGTTTATGTCATTCTTGAATAGAAGAACTGGACTCAATACACAAGAAGTTAGGAAAAATTTCTGATATCTTAGATAATAGAAATGAAATTATATAAGAACAAGTTTTACATAATGTCAAACACCTACAAGCTATGGGTATAGACATTATATATAAGATCTAGGGTCCTGTATTAAAGACATTTAAATGATTATATAAGGTCTACTTTTTCCCATAAAGACAATACAAATTTGACAGGTTTTTAGCAAGATTGGTTATATCAGTGGGAAGAGAGTTCCACAGCCTCTACATGTATAAAACTAACATGAAGATAATGTGTAAAGGACTCTGTCACAGGCTGAATTCCTCAAAAAGCAGACTCTAAAACAGATTAATGGGCAGAGTGTTTCTTAGATCGTGTTCCAGGATCAACACTTGAGGGAAAGGAAGAAAAACAACATCGGGCAGAGTGAGGAGTTGGCCTCAATGGAGTCTCTACAAAAAGGCCTCCACCACTAACTATAAGAGTGAGCTCTAAATATGAAGTAACCCTTCAGAATTTTCCAAGATGGGGCTAGGACACTGGGATTTTGGACTCAAGATGACTAGTAATCGGTTGCAGGTTGCATAGGAATAGGGCATAACTTTGAGTGAAGCAACTGTCTTCAGACAATTCCTGAGGAGTCTAAAAATGAGAGCTGTCACCTGCCACATTGTGGGGAGCTGGGATTAATAGGAGATACCACACAAATGTCATCACCATTCCTAAGAGATTATATTTACACAGTTCTATAATCCAGGACATGCAGTTTTCTAGCAATAGGGTTTGGGCCATGCCACCCCATTGTCATGCAAACTAAAGATAATAAAGTATGGTTCATATGTAAATTAAAAAAGGTCTAAAAAATGAACTTTAAGTTGATTATATATATACATATATATGTAAACATTTATGTATTGTATATATAGATATATATAATAGTGAATTTTAGTGATCATTGTTATGTGAGTTTTTAAAACTTCAGTTTACCATTATCAAATAAAGTATTGCTCAAGGTGAATCACATTTATCTGTTCAACCTCTATAAGCTGTAAATAGATAATTGAATTATACATATCACAGAATTCAGTGTCTTTGTTTTTTCATGTGCTGTCATCAATAATTGACATCACTTATTGATGTTTATGCTTCTGATAATTAGACAATTATATAGTTGTTTTATCTGATGTTAATGATTGTTTAACATTTATGGTGAAAATCTACAAGAAATTGAAATAAACCAATAATTATTTATGTGTTTATGAAGAATTTCAATGTATGTAATATTATGCTAAATTATTTTAAATGACACAACAAATTTTTTTTTATCTTTTGAGTAAATTATAATCTAACTGGAAATAAAAGACACAAACAGGTAATTAACAATAAAGAATACTTTGGATGTTGTATTGGAGGGAAAATACTTCATATCACTTGGAACATCACTCGGCTGCAAAACTATTAAATCAAAGAGTTGGCCTAGTTCTCTGAAAGAGAAATAATAATTTAAGAGCTACTATATACGTGTGTGTGTGTGTGTGTGTGTGTGTGTGTGTGTGTGTGTGACTATATATAGCATAGTGTATTAGATATATAGCATAGTATATTAAAATAAACACCAAGTAGAAGATGCCATTCTTCTAAGTATACCACCTGATCTTTATTTTAATTAATTTAGAGTATGTTTTGATTTATACCATAGCAAGGAATACATCAGTGTTTTTTTTTTAGTATTTTTAGTTCTTCTTGTATATATTCTTTGTAAATAACTTAAAATTTGCTTTTCAATTTTTATAAGATGTTATCATGTATCTAATTAGAACCATATTAATTTAATTTTGGAGAATTGAATATTCTTAATAATCACCTTCTTATTGAGGAAAATGAAAACCACTTCCAATTATTTATTTTTGTTAATTTTTTTTACCCCTGTATTGATTCTTCTTTGTTTTCCATCACTTTTAGATTCCCTGTTTATTTGTTTGTTTGTTTTGTTTTGTTTCGTTTGTACTGCTGGACAATTTGTTTTCTTTGATTCATGATCTTGTTGTTATTCTATTTTTGTTCTGTTCTTCTACTGTCTTTGTTTAATTAAATTCAGGTAACAATTGACTAAAAATGCAAGAAAGTTGTGAGGAATTTATTTCTCACCTGTGAGCTATTGGTATACCATGTAGATATGTGTGGAAGACACAGTGTAGAGATTGTTTCTTCATATTTTCCATATATGAATAGCTTGGGATAGAACTTATATGGTGTGTGCACATTATTTTTCCTTCCCTTGCAAATTTCAATATAGCAATTTATTCTATAAGAAATGAGAGCTAGATGTTAATGTTTATCAACTTTTCTGTAAGTTGAAGTCATGGGGGAGAAGAGGGAGAAGGAATTTTTAACATTTAAAATGATAAGTACTGGGCATTGCTCCCACTATTTGAAATTATTAAATAATCCATATTTTGAACAGTGTTCAATATATTTCTGATTTTTAGGGAGGAGAGGAGAAATCCATTCCCATGGAGAGACAGTCTTAGCCCCCAGTTAGATCTTTAATACAGGTGATAGCATAGAGGATTTTTCTTCAGTCAGAAAGGATTTATCTGAATGCACGTACTTCCAGATTAGACCGTTAGTCCAGGCAGTTATTTTCGGAATGCACAAACTGAAATTTAGAAAGGATAAAATTGCCTCTTAATTTTTGTCTTTCCCAATTTGAAGCATCAGCATGAAATGTCAATAGTTTTTAAATTTCTCATACTGATTCTGAGTGCTAGGAAGAGGAATAAAATATCATTTTGTACAGAACTAGTGAATTGAGATATATTTTTTAAATTATTGGATTTACGCTCTTAATTTTTGTCAGACTATAAAAATTGCTTTATTATGTCTTGTTAGCTTAAATACCTGTTCTTATTTTTTTTTTCTATTCTACATGGCTGCTTTAAAAAATTGATTCAATCTACTTAAACTAAGACAAAAACAAAACCAAAAAACAGTTTAGCTGTTTCTCCCACCTCCACCCCACCTGCCTCTTGCAACCACCAGTTTGTTCTATCTATGAGCTTGGCTTTTAGAGTTTTGTTTTGTAATGTTTTATTTTGAATTCCACATATGAGATCACATGTTATTTGTTTTTATGTGACATTTCACTTAGCAAAATGCCCTTGAGGTCCATCCATGTTTCAGCAAATGGCAAGATTTCATTCTTTTCCATCTTTTTATATGGGATATATAAATATCCCATTATTTATCCCATAAAAATGGGATAAATAATATCCCATTGTACATACATGCCAAACTTTTTTTGTCCATTTATCCATGGAAGGACTTAGACTTTTTCCATATCTTGGTTATTGTAAATAATGCTGCAATGAACATGGGGGTGTATATATCACTTGAATTATTGTTTTTGTTTTCTTCAGATAATAATCCAGAAATAGAATTGCTGGATTGTATGGCAGTTATATTTTTAATTTTTTGAGGAGCCTCCATACTGATTTTCACAATGGTTATACCAGCTTACATTCTCACCAACAGCGCCCTTTTCTCCATATCCTCACCAACACTTGTTATCTCTTGTCTTTTTGAAAGTAGCCACTCTATCAAGTGTGAGGTGATGTTTCCTTATGGTTTTCATTTGAGTTTTCCTGACAATTAAGGATGTTGAGAATATGTTCAAGATGTTATTGGTCATCTGTATGTCTTCTTTGGAAAAATGTCATTTTTGGCCCTCCACCTAGTTTTTAGTCAGATTTATTTTTTTTTCTATTGAATTGTAGGAGTTCTTTATATATTTTGGATATTCATTCTTTATCACATATACAATCTGCAATCATTTTCTTCTGTTCAGTAGGTTTCTTTTCCATTTTATTGATGATTTCTTTTGCTGTGCAAAAACTTTTTAGTTTGATGGTTGTTTATTTTGCTTTTGTTGCTTTTGCTTGTGTCAGATTCCAAAAGTCATCAAGGAACTTATGTCAAGGAACTGGCCACCTATGTATTCTTCTAGGAATTTTATTGCTTCAAGTCTCTAATCCTTTAACCAATTTTCAGTTAATTTTTTGTGTATGGTGGTCCAATTTCATTCTTTTGGTTAACCATTTTTCCCAAAACTATTTGTTAAAGAGACTATCCTTTCCCATCATCTATTCTTGGCTCCTTTGTCATAAGTAAGTTACAGTTCATAGTGGCTGGCTTGCTTGTCCCTAGTTAAGACAATGTATTAACAAACAGGAGGGAACAATTCTGCACATGCTTAAAAATAGGGAAATTTGTAGCATAAAGGCCCTTTTTTTCCCTTTTAGTTTGTACTATAAAGGCAATTCTGAAAGATTTTCTTCAGCACAGGAGGATGGTCCAAACTTATCTGGAAAACAGGAGACATGGCTATTTACGATGAATGACTCCTGGAAATTTCAGACTTCATAGATTATCTCTAGGCATGTTCTACTTCTTCAGACTTGTTAATAATATTCGTTTCTAATTTGTGGGTCTCAGGAATACTGAAGTGGATCTGGCTGTGAGGGAAAGAGGACCAATGAGATATGTAAGCTAGGGAGGCAAACTTCCCTCTCAGTCAAAACTTAATCTTGATGTTAGTAATTTTAAGCCAGGTTCATTCGTGCATTCCCCCAGAAGACCTGTGGAAGATTTTGCCTGAACTCAACCTGACCTATTGGCCCTGGGTTCCAGAGGAAACTCAGCTGCAATGAAACAGCCTTGGTGTGATTAAACAGGCTCCCTGATGGCAGCGTGAACAAATTCTTTATGCATCCAGCCTATCGGGCACAGTCAGAAAGCAGTATTTGCAAATGGGATGTTCAGAGTATAGGTCTCACCTCCTTCGAGGAGAAATGAAGGGATGGCTGAGCCCTGAGTTGGAGGAAGCAGTAAGTACAGCCAACAACCTGAAATGTAGAATTAAACTTCCCTTAACCTAACTATGGTTCTTTTCAGTCAGAACATCCAGAGTGGAAAATGAAGGACTAGATGCAAACTTGAAAAAATTAAAATTAGTGATGGGCGGAGGGAGGGGGGTGGAGGGGCGGCGCCTGGGTGGCTCATTTGGTTATGTGTCTGACCTCAGCTCAGATCATGATCTCCTGGTCCCTGTGTCTGAGCCTCGCTTCGGGCTCTGTGCTGACAGCTGAGAGCCTGAGCCTGCTTTGGATTCTGTCTCCCATTCTCTCTGCCCCTTCTCCACTCCCTCGTGTGTACTCTCTCTCTCTCTCAAAAATAAACATTAAAAAATTAAAAAAAAATTAGTGATGAGGAAGACTCTCTAAGGCGTACTCATGGCAGCAATTCTAGATGAAAAGAATAAGTAATTCCTTGCATACTGGGTTTATTTATACTGCATTTGAGCTGCAAAAGAAGAAAGCTGCCAACATAGTTAAGGACTATTCAGCATGTAGCGTTACTACCCTCAGAAGACTGCCAGGAGAAAGTACCTGATGTTTAAAATACATTTTTCATATTATGTTGTACTCCATAAGGCACATGGAGAAAGAATTGGGAGGACAGCTGTTACTTTCAGGCACTGAAAATACTTCCCTAGATAAAAAGTGAAAGGGTGGGAAAATAAATGTAACAATATCTGGCCCATAAGTCTTGTTAAGGAGTGGAGAGTCTCTGTTTAGCAAAGTCCTCTGAAAGTTTCTTAGCAAGGGGTTGACAGCTTTCTGTAAAGGGCCACAGAGTAAATATTTTAGTCTTGCCATCCATACAGTCTCCATTGCAACCACTCAGCTCTGCAGTGCTCAGACATTATGGGGTTCACAGGCTGTAATTTAGCCAGGCTCTGGATTCCAAATGAAGTTATAAGAGCTTGTATTTAAACACGACTATGAGGGGCACCTGGCTGGCTCAGTCCGTTGGGCTGACTTCGGCTCAGGTATTGAGGTCATAGTTCGTGAGTTCGAGCCCCACATCAGGCTGGCTACTGTCAGCCTGTCAGCACCGAGCCCACTTTGGGTCCTCTGTCCCCCTCTCTCTGCTTCTCCCCTGATTGCACTCTCCCCACAATAAATAAATATTAAGAAACATGACTACAAAACAACAATAAGGGGTAAATTAGTACCTGCATCACATCAGAACTTTGTGGGTATGGGATGGGAGGCGGTAGGGAGTGACAGCGTAACAGTATCAGGCAGGAAGGCCACTTAGGTTTGTGGCAAAAGATGGCAGAAAGGAATTCTGCTGCTTCCCTGACCATAGCATGATCTATTATCCAAATTTATGCAATTTATACAACTGCCGCGTAAGCACCTCCACCTCCTGAACTTCCAATAAAATTTGTTTGACAGACCATCACACCATAAAATAAAATTTTTAGCGACCTATGTTTGCTTATTTGCCTCTACAGAGACTACTAAGGAATAGAGGTTGATTTTCATGTGTGGTTGGTATGAATCAAAGAGATAAACACTGCCCTTGCATATGGTGAGAGTGATACTCGGAGTCCTGTGGACACGGTACCTGGAGCCAGTAACTCTGAGATCTAAAGCACTTAACATGTGCAGAAACCCTGGGGAGGACAGCAGATGGCTGGTGGGAGCTAAAATCAGGGTATAAGAGAATCTCAATTATCATGAGAACTTTGCAATAACTATGCATGTATTAATTCGCCTTATTAAATAGTCATACGGGTGCCCACTAGGTCTCAAGAAAAATATGTACTTTATTACATTTTTGCTGGAAAATATGATGTTATTGTACATGGCTGAAATCAATGTTTGCTGAAACTGGTGTAAAAATTGGTCGAAGCAGTTTATTGGTGGTGGGCTTTTTCCTGTTCTAATATTATGAGGCACCATATTGAGACTCTGGTTTAGCAGTTCTAGGTGAGTCTTTGGATTGTTGTTTTTAAAAATCGCCATCCCAGGGCTTTTTCATATGCTACCAAATTTGCAAATTACTAGATGTGTTTGGTCATAAATTGAATAGAGAAAAAATTACCTACTACTGCCAAGAGAAACACTTTTTTGACCTTTAAAGGTCTCATTCACGGGAAATTGGTGAATCTTTGTCTGGCTGGACTACAGGTAGGAAGTGACCTATTTCATGTCAAGGAGGTTTTGAATCAGTGCATGGAGCACTGATTGGGACAGAGAGAATACAGCTATCCGAGAGAATACCAACTCACATTAGAAAGACCAAGAACTGCAGAGTCATTAATAAGGTCAAATTTTTCTGTTATACTAGAAGTTTCTTAGGATAATTGAATATTTTTTTTATAATATGTTCTACCTGTCTACATAGATCACAGCAAAAGTTCATTGGCAGAGACTTGAATGAGCTATTATGGTCCTAAAATGACTAAATAAATGCAGTGCAAACTAAATGGCATACTTTATTTTAATTTTTGGAGAAATACTTACGGAAAGACCCAGTCTGTCCTTTATGCTTGCTCATTGTAAAGCTCTGTAGAGTAAAAATAAACTTTTAGAGGACAATCTATGTGATCTTGTGCTTGTAATTTTCCGGAATTGAAGGGAGAAGATATTTCACTGAAACCTTTCTCAGGATAAGCACCCATCATGCATCATGCATCTCAATTCCTGCCATTAGTATCAGACATCATAACTCATTCAGCAAGCATTTACGGGATTCTCAACATGTTTGAAAACCTACTTACACCACTGAGGATATGCCAGGGACAAAAATAGACAAAGTCCCTTATATCTCAGACATGTTTTAGAGGGAAAGACAGAAAATAAATACTGAATTATTTCTCAAATAAATACCCAGTAGCCCCCCTTAACCATGGGAGATATATTCCAAGACCAGTGGATGTCTGAAACTGCAGATATGCTAAACCCTATATATATATATATATGTATATATATGTATATATATAGTTTTGTTCCCTATGCATAATTACCTAAAATAAAGTTTAATTCATAAATTAGGCAAAGTAAGAGTGTAACAATAAACTAAGAATACAATAAAACAATTACAATGATATATTGTAATAAAATGCTTGTATGACATCTCTGTCTCTCTCCTCTCAAATTACTGTACTGTTCTCACCCTTCCTCAGATGATATAATGCCAATGTGTTGAGATGAAGCTAAGTGGATGATGTAGGCACTGTGATGTTGTGTTGGGCTACCATTCATGCATTGACAATACATCAGAAGGAGGATCGTCTGCTCCCAGACTGTGATTGGCCGCTGAAACTATGGACAGAGGAACTACAGGTAAGGTGGCACAGCTGTGTTGTACAATTTCAGATGTTTCAAGGTCCTACCTGAGAAAATGTAACATGATGGTAATTGAGTATAAAGTGGTGGAGCAGGAAGATGTTGGTACACGCGGTGAGGATGGGAGGAAGACAGATGTCTGCAGAAAGAGGCAACAGTCAGCAAAAATCTGAAATCAGGGGAGGTTCCATGTGGATACTCCAGGCAGATGAAGCTGCATGTTCAAGGTACTGAGTCAAGGATATACTTGGTGAGTCTGAGGAGTAGTAAGAAAACTAGGAGCCTAGATAATCCCATGCATTATACTAAATAAAAGAATGAAGATGAGAATGGTTTGTAAAAGTAAGTAGAATGGGAGGCATTTCAAAGATGAGGAAATGTACAAACAAAGGTTCCGTGATGCAAAGTTTGTCCAGGGTCTCTTAGAACTTTTACAGCAAACACATGACCTGGGCTCTATAGAGTTAGTACTGCAGAGTTGTTGAAGGCTTTTGAGAATGGAAGTCACATGGAGAAATGGGTATTTAAGGAAGGGTCTCTTTGCAGTGCTATAAAGTGTAAACTGAAATGCAGAGCAAATAAAGAATGAAGAATTAGTAATTAATGGAGTATTTGCATATGATAGATAAAGACAAGGCCTGGAAATGGAGGTAAGAATAACAGGCATTATAAATGAAACTATAAAAGTACATGGTAAGTGATTCAAATTGTGGGAAGGAAGAAGTAATCAAGATTTTGGGAGTCAGTAATTCATGGTACAATGGTACGGGGGAGGCAGAAGATGAAGTTAGTATCACATAACTGATTTAGAGGTAGGTTGACCTTGAGGTGTGGCTTGCATATTTAAATTAATATATTATCAGATACTGATAATTCCAGTGGTCAAGACTACAAAATTGTTAGAATGTCATGCTCTTGGGTCTATTTGTTGAAGTCGTGAAAGTAGTGGTCTAAAAAATGAGAGTCTGAATTCATAGTTTCAGAATGTTAAAGGATGGTATGTTGGCTAAATTTCAACTTTAGGAAATGAGATATTAATTTTAAATATTGGATTATTTAAAATATTTAAAATGTTTAGATAATTTTAATACATGTAAATGTATTCATATTTGTAGATATAATACCTAAGTCTGTTTTAATTTATTTTAATTGTGAGAATGAAACCAGGAAGGATTCTTATATTTCAAAACAAATTATTTAAAATCAGAAAATGATTTTTGTTTCTTGCACATCATTTTCAAAATATATTTGTTTCTTAAAATTATGTTTAAATAAATCTATTTCATGTTAATAATGAAAAGGATGACTAATACATTATATTTATATTTTATTATCTAAATAATGATATTAATAATAATTTTTATCATAAAATAACTAATATCAGGGTGCCCGCTAAATGCCAGGCACTTTTCAAGACAAGTTACCTGTATTAAATCATTTAAATATCACAACACTCCAATAAATATGGACTACATTTTTAATGGTTTCCAGATGAGGCAACAGAGATGTGTGAAAGGTTAGTAACACTCAAGGTCACGCAATTAGCAACTGACAGAGTCAGGTGCAGAGACATCTTATCATTAAAAAAAAAAAAAGAGGGTAGGGGTCATTCCTATTCAATAATATATTACCATCTATGTGAAAAATACATTTCATTTGATGAGACAACCTGATGAATAGAGGTTTTAGAAACATTTATTTTGGATGGATCTCATGAGTGTAGAGGTGGTGAAACTTAGCTCTTGAGTTAAAGTCATTCAAGTGCATGGCAATTAACTTTTGGACAAAGTAAGTCACTTGTTTTATTATGAGAAGCTAAATTCTCTCGTTTTTTGCATAATTTTATCTAGTACCCTTCAAAACAAGGTTTTATTTTACCCTAAAAATAGAGCTATATTTTGCCTGGTGTTCATTGTCTAGAAAGGAAACTATTAAACTAATGATCAGAATTAATTCCATTTCAAAAGTAGATCGTTAATATCAGGCAACAAAATCTTAATTGGAAATGCCTTCTTAAAGCATGAAATTTGTTGTGTAATCCAACTCCCGATAACAGTGATGGAAGGCGCATGAAGTAATATCCCTTGGGAATCCAGAAAATTTACAGCTGACAATGTAAAGTATCTCTCTGAGCTACAGGCCCTATAATAATTTCTTCACTTATAGAAGAATATGTTTAATTTGCATCACTGCAACTCAAATATCACTATTTTTCTGTAATTAAAATGTGGCCTGTATAGTACATCTATGTGAATAAAGAGATCAGAATATATTATCGAGACTTTTCTTAGCAACCGCAGACGAAATTCCTTTTTTTTCTGAATATTTTGTAATTTACAAAAGATAACAAAGTCGTACTCAGAAAGAAAACAAGTCTTCCAAACACAATAATTTTAGAAATGTGTAAGGAAAATCGGTGGTTTGCCATGATAGCAATTTCAACTTGACAAATTAGTAGTAATTTCCTTACTGTTAATCTTAACACTATTCTTCTTTTTAGAAACATTACATATTTTATCATATACTTCCTAAAATTACACAAGGACATTTTTGTATTTATGCATGCATGTGTTTAAATACAATTTCTACAAATACACGAGAGAATCTGCCCTCTACATGTAATACATATTTAATCTACAAACCAGATTTAAATTCTGCTATGTTTTTAAGTTTCACAATCGTTCTTTACATTTTCATTTCCTTTTCAGCTACACAAAGTCTCTTTTTGTTCAGTTTTTAAACTTCCTCGTGGAGGAAGTTTTCTTTTGGCAACTTCAGGATAGGATTACTGATTTGGGGAAAGATTACCAACGTTTATTTGTTTGTCTTTATAGTTACCATTTTAGACCATTGTCTTTCTGTTGCTCTCTCTGTCTTCAGAAAGTGCTTGAATTTTCCTTGGTCACTAGTCTTTTCTTCATAGTTCCGATCTTTGTTGTTTCATTACTTACTCCCATTACCTCAGATTGGGTTATTTCCAACAGATTAGTTAGAAGAGGCTCATTCACCCTCTCTTCTGCTTGGGTTTTATCCACATCCTACCTATTCTCAGATCTGTATCTGAAAGGCAGGTTGAGTTTTACAAACATGAGGAATGCCTGCATTGTTTGTCTGATTTCCATCTACTGTAGATATGCATATCTGAAAACAGTTTATTCTCTCCCTATCTCATCTGCCTTCCTGACATTTCCAAAATTCATCAACAGAAGAAACTGCGTTCTTTGGGGGTAAGTCTCTAGTAACACGTTTCTTCCCTCTCTGTTCCTGATATAAAGTTTTAATTTACGGGCATTACATTTCCAACATTCAGTGGAAATATGCCAATGATTTGTCGCTGTGGTACATGAAATAATGCCTTCCCAACCTGTGGATGTGTGCATCCTAATTCTCAGAACCTGAAAATATGTTTCCTTACATGGTTTAGGGAACTTAGCAGATGTGATTAAGTATATGGACCTTAAGAAGGTGAGATTATTCTGGATTATCTATGTGGACTCATGTAATCACGTAATTCCTTAAGCGCAGAAAATGTTTTTTGGCTAGTTCAGAGGACTATGGCACAAGAAGACACAAATTGTCTTTGCTGGCATTGAAGACGGAGGAAGAGGCCCTCGAGGCAAGAAATACAGCAAATCATAGAAGCTGGATACAGTCCTCAGCTGACAGCCAAGAATGACACAGGAACCCAGTGCTATAGCCCCACAGAAATAAATTCTACCAACAATCCAAAGAAACAGGAAATTGGTCCTGTTTTTAAGCTTCCAGGAAAGAAACAGTGACTTAAAATCTTGATTTTAGTTTAGTGAGTTTCTTACCAGACATCAGATTTAAAGAATTCTAAGAATAAGTTTGTATTGTTTGATTTTGGGTTTGTTATAGCAAAAATAGAAAACGAATATAGTATCCTCAACCTTCCTGTCTCCCCGTCTTACCTTCTTGTTAATTTTTTTCTTGGGAGTAAAATACTATGAATACAGAGAAACAGAAAGGGAGACAGACTGTGACACAGTATAGTACCTCATAAGAAACATACACATATGTATGTGAGATAAATAAAGCTAATTTATCTGATAAGTATAAACTTTGAACAACCAAGGGCCAAGGGAAATGAATGTACTGGCTGGTCAGCACAGAATGGAGGTCATCCTACCAGTCTTGTGTCTTAGGAAAAAACTCCCATATTTTATATGTTGTCCAGGGAAATACATTTGTAAAAGACAGTGTTGGGATTTACTTTGTAGTCAAAACCCAGAGTTTAAACAAGCCACTAGATATTACTGCATTTCTCTTTGTATCTAAGAAAGAGACACTCAGTCTTTCAAGGATATGATATGAATTAATTTGGTATGGAATTGGTAAGATTAAAAATTACATACTGAGCTTAAATTCAAAGCAAAGAATAATTGGTTATACATCATTTTCAATGAGATAATATGAAACAATTTCTCTCTTTTAATATTTATTAACCAATGCAAATGTTTTGCAATTAAGCATTGCTTGAGCAGTTTTAACATTTGTGTCCACCCAATCCCTAAATATTCTCTTATTAATAATTCCCTTATTTTACATATTTTTAATTTGCATTTAATTTTCTTTAATTTACAGCAAGATGTCGTTAGTGGCGATGGTGGAGTATGAAACTCCAAAAATCTATTCCTCCATACATGCTATGAAAACATGGCAAAAATTGTCAAAATTGAATTTTTCAGAACTCTTGAAATTAACCAAATGTTTGCAACAATATAAAGTGTTTATTCAATAAGAACAATTGGCTCTTGTTAAAAACAGTGAACTTTGTATATTTTAACTTGTTCCGTTGCCTTTCCCCTCTCCACAAATCCGGAGTAACTTTAAAAACCAATAGTTCCACAATCATGGGAACAAACAGTAGCTTAGCGGTCTCTGGAGGAGGTAGAAGGAGTCTGGACCTCACCAAAAGTATTATTTTAAGAGAACTGGGATTATTTGACTTTTCTGGCAGTTGCCTGGAAGTACCCACTGACAAGGCTTATCTTTTTTTATACCGAATCAGAGTTTACTCAGGCAAAATTGCCTTTCCTGCCTGTCTGATCATTGAAGGTGCGACCCAACAAGCACACAGAATTATTTAGCAAAATCCGGGAGAATATCAGTTCCAGTCATTGAAAGAAACCTCAGTACAATTATATGTTGACCAATAAGCTGAGAAGAGACTTTAGTTTCCACATGCAAAAATACAAAACAACCAAACAGACAAACAAAACATAGTCTTTATAGAGTTAGTTCAGCAAAGTTCTATTGATTAAAGTGACCAGTTTTCAACCTAAACTTATGAACTATGCAATGCAGCATGAATGTGTGTATCACATTCAAGCAAAACAAAACCCAGTAAATAGAAACTGTCCATCAAGGAGTACAGATGTTGGACTTCCCAGACAAAAAAAGCCTTAAAATTGGGTGTCTTAAATATGTTAAAAGAAATGAAGGAAACCATACGTGTTAGTTTCCTAGAGGTGCCATAACAAAATACACTCTCTGGCTTGCATGGACAGCAACATACCTTCATTTTCTCACAGTTCTGGGGGCTGAGTGTCCAAGATCAAAGTGCCAAGAGGGTTTGTTTTGGATGACACATTTCCTCTCAGCTTGAAGACAGCACCTGCTCAGTGTGTCTTCACATGGCCTTTCTCTGTGGAGAGAGAGGGTTGGGGGCTCTGGTGTCTCTCACTTTTTTTTTTTACAAGGATATCAATCCTATCACTTTAGAGCCCTTATGATGCCATTTGACTTTACCTCCTTGAGAGTCCTATCTCCAAATAAAATCACATTGGGAGTTACAATTCAAACATATAAATTTCGAGGTTAAAAAAAAATTCAATGTATAATATTATGCTAAACAAACTAAAGGAAACTATAAGAATAATGTCGCATTGAATAGAGAATATTCATAAAGTTATAAACATTATGAGACGCAAATAAAAATTCAAGACTTGAAAATTATAGTGACTGATGAAAACCTCACTGGAATGGCTATCATGGGAGATTTAAGCTGGCAAGAGAAAACTGAGGTTATCTAATTTTAAAAGCAGAAAAAAAAAGAAGAAAAATAAACAAAACCTTAGAGACCTCTAGAAAACCATAAAGCACACCAACATACACATAATGGGAGTCCCAGGAAGCAGGGAGAGAGATTTAGTATTATAAAAAACAGTGGCCTAAATTTTTCAAATTTGATGATCAGCATTAATCTACACTGCCAAGAATTTCAATGCCAATTTTGATAAACTCAAAGAAGCTCAAACTTCACATCAAAATCAACCTGTTGAAAGATAAAGGAAAAGAGATTTAAAAAAACCAGAGAGATGATTTATTACATTTGTTATGAATTAAATTGTGTACACCCAAACAGAATTTATGAATTCTGTTGGAAGTTCTAACTCTTGCTATGACTGATTTTGGAGATAAATCTTTTAAGAAGGTAATTCAGGTTAAATGAGGTCATAAGGGTAGAAATCTAATATAATAGGACTGATGTCATTGTAAGCAGAGGAAGAGACTGGAATGCATAAGCACAAAAGAAAGGCCAGGTGAGAACTCAATGAGAGACCTCTATATGAAAGCCAGGGAGAAGGACTTCAGGAGAAATCAATCCTGCTTATACTTCGATCTTGAACTTGAGCTTCCAGAATTATGAAAAAAATAAATTTCTGTTCTTTAAGCTACACAGTCTGTGGTGTTTTGCTGTGGTAGCCCTAGTAAATATGACATAGATTTCTCAATATGACAAACAGCTGAGTTTTCATCAGAAACCATGGATGTCAGAAATCAGTGGAGATACCTCAACAGAGAAGGTATAAAGGTGGTAAATAAGTATATGAAAACATGCTCAATACCACTGGCCATTGGGGAACAGCAAATTAAATATGAGGTAACATTATATTCTGTTAGAATGGCTAATTAAAAACAAATCTGACAACATCAAATGCTGGTGAGGATGTAGAGAAGGAAGAGCTTTTTTTTAAATGCTGGTTAAATGAAAAATGTTAGAGCAAATTTGGAAAGCGGTTTGACAGTTTCTTATGCAGGTAAACATAGGCTTACCATATGTGATCCAGCAATCACAATCCTAGATATTGATCCTACACATTGGGAAACTTATGCTCACATAAAAATCTGCATGCAAATGTTAATAAAAACTTTATTCATAATCTCCAGAAGCTAGAAGCAATTACACTATCCTTCATAAATGGAAAGAAAAATATGTGGTGGTAAATCCATACGATGGTATGCTACTGAACAATAAAAAGAATGAGCTCTCAAGCCATGGAAAAACATGTATGAATCTTACATTCTTATGGCTACATAATGAAGGCCAAGTTGAAAAGCCATATACAGTTTGAATCTCTTAGTTGACCTTGTTCAAAAGGTAAAACTACAGTGATTATAAAATAGTTCAGTGGTTGTCAAGAGGTTGGGTGTTATGGGAAGAGTGTTAACCAAATGAAGGATAGGAACATTTTGTGGTTTTAAAACAATTCTGTGTGATAATTTATTGGTGGTTACAAACCCCTGACTATATATTTGACACAGACATTTACAATACAAAATGTTCGTATATAAGTATACACTTATATATTTAATATATTTAATATATTTATATAAATATATATTTAAATATATTTTAAAATATGTTATATTTGTAGAAGGTTAGGGATTATAGGATGCAATGCAGAATGTATCCTTTAAATAAACAATAAAGTAAAGAAATAGCAAGTGATGAGATGATGGGTGTCAATTTTCTCACTGCTGGATTGGGAAGTTATAGATCAACAAGAAAAAAAAGGCTAGGATGGGCATCTGGGTGCCTCAGTAAGTTGAGTGTCTGACTCTTGATTTTGGCTCAGTTGATGATCCCAGGGTCATGGGATCAAGCCTTATTTTGGACTTCATGCTGAGCATGGAGCATGTTTGGGATTCTCTCTCTCTCTCTCTCTCTCTCTCTCTCTCTCTCTTTCTCTCTCTGTCTCATTCTGCCCCTCTCCCACTGTGTTCTCTTTTTCTCTTAAAATTTTTAAATAAAAAAAAGGTTAGGATACAATTACTAAGTAAGGATTATAGATAGAGACATAAGTATACAAACCATTGTTTACCTTAATATTGACACATATGGGGGCATATAGAAATAATTGTAGATATGTGCATATACACAGGTCACTATACCTATGTGTGCCCTTGCTCTGTCAACTGAGAGGACCTATAAGCACCAATAATACTTCAGTAGCAACAAGCACATCTAGTTCCTAAACCTTGATTCTAATACTATTCTCCAATAAGAAGAGCATAGACTCTTAGTAAAATGGCGGATACTAGGATTGAACAGGAAACATAGAAGATAGAGCCTTGAAGTATTTTTGATTATCAAAAAGTAAACATACACACTCCACTATGTCAATGAGAGCCAACGGAAAGTATTTCCAATGGTCCAATGGTCCAAAGTGGAATAATTTGAATAACAAAGATGTATTAGATTATAGACCAAAGTATAAAAATATCTATAACTTCACACTGATATAAATACATGATTAAAGATATAAATAAGACAAAGAAAATGGACAAATCTTAAGTGCAGAATAATACCGAATATGTAGGTTGTCTGTAGCTAGCATAGAGATTTTATAATTCTGCTCAGCTCCTTCATTGTGGACTGTGCATAGTGACTTCCTTTTAAACAGTATAGAAACGTGGAAAAAGAAAAATCTTGCAGTCTAGAAACAATAGCCTGGCAAATACTATTACACTACCACAGACAGTTGATGATTGTTTGTACCCTTGAGATGATATGATGAGAATGACATTTTACCTCTTTCTTCTCAAAACCCCATAACATTGTTTAATCATGAGGAAAAACATCAGAGACATATCACTATGGGAGGCAGTCCCAAAATACCTGATTATTACCCTCACAACTGTCAAGGTCACAAACAATAAGAAAATTCTGGGATACTATCATAGCCAAGAGAAGGCTATGAACTATAGAAGGCTACCTCAAGAATACTGACTGTAGTGTGGTATCCCGAATGAAATGCTAGAAGAGAAAAAGGGCATTTAGTACAAACTAAGGAAATATGAAAGAAGTATAGATTTTAGTTAAAAAATAATGTATCAATATTGGCTCAATTTGACAAATACACAATTCTAATTTAAAATATTATCAAGGAAAACTGGATATATTGCATAAAGGAATTCTTGGTACTATTTTCAATTTTTCTGTAAATTTAAGCTATTATTTTGAAGAGTTTATTAAAAAAAACTCTTTTGTAGGCTGGACTTTTCCAGCCACCAAAAAAATAAACATCTTTCATGTTGTGGCAATAGATCAGCTATCTAAATCAAGTACTGCTACTTAAGTGAGTTTCTCTCTTTGATGAGTTACTCATTAATATCTTAGGAGGATATTGTTAGTAAGCCTTTTAAACAGACAGTCCACACCATTTTTATTGTTATCTTCAAGCAAAAATAAACAATACGGGGGAAAATTTAGCATCGCTTCAAAAATTTTATTCTGCCTTTTTTCACCCTCATTTTTAATAATGACATATTTGCAGTTTTCCAAATATTCCATTTATCACGTTACTCTTTTTTATTCTAAATGTTAATTATTTTTATTAGGTCTTTTATTCCTGGTTTTGCATATTTACTTCAAGAACCATTAAGTATGGATACTGTATGGTCATTTTTAACTTGAGGCAATATCCAAAGGTACATTCTAGTGCCATGATGAAGTATAATGTACACAACATGTGAAACAGAAACCTAGGTAACGAAAACTAGTATTTCAAGACTCTACCAGCACAAGTTATACGGATACACTGTTTTTGCTTGATATCAACTTCTTGCTTTCAGCCATTGTACACAGGGACATTCCAAAACTTAAAATTGCTAGGAATTCTTTATTTTTGAAGAAAGACGGTACTGTACTAGAATGAAGAATACCATTTACTGAGGGCATTTTAAACTAGAATTCAGATGTAACAAAGATTGAAAATCCATAGTATGTTTCATTAAGAGGGTCACAACTTTTTTGTAGTTTCATTACAATGAGCATCTTCCAAGAATATATTATATTATCTTCTATGGTAAAATGACAAGCACAGTCTTCAAAATAATCCCTAAGGCACTTTGAGAAATGGGACATGAAAGTAAAAATTAAATAACCTGCTAATTTTGTATTGCTTTTATAAATGGCTTTATAGTCTCCACTTTTAATTAAAATACCAGGCTATGTACAGCTCAGAGCTAATCTCAAATTCTCTTTTTAAAATGTTAAACAAAGTACAGAATGTGCTTATTCTCCACTGTAGTTTTAATGACAAACACTTATAATTAGGATTTCATGCCATCAGCATGAAGCAACATTCTATTCCTGCCAGGATATTGTGAATTATTTGTGTTTTCTGTAAGCTCGGGGCAAAGAAAAAAGATTTCACAAAAATGCTTAATAAAGCTTTAGGTACACTAATGCAGCATGGTTTGGAAGGTCAGAAAACATGAGATAAGGCACATTTGTGATATTGAGTCTTCCTCCTATGACTTCAAGCAAGGCACAAATAGACAACATTCAGTTCCAAGTCACTTCAAGTTTCTGGTAAATGTTCGGATAGTCTAAAAAGTATATATGTGAATATTGGGTAATAAATTTGAAAAAGTTCATCCAATGTATATGTCTCTTAAAATATAATCCCGGACAGGTTTAGGACAACACAGGATATTCTAGGCAAAATTGACATGAAGAGGGATTCTCAATAAAACTTAACATTCGAGTTGGATTATGGTAATTGAGTCCTGATAATTTTCAGCCAGAAATTTCATTATAGAATGATAGACCATTTAGTTAATTGCTAGATGTCTAACATGTGGCAGAGAGTGGGCCAGACATTGAGGCTACATAGGAGAGTATATGGTGTAAATAGGGTAAAAATCCAATGTTTTGATTCTTCACACAAGAAGTAAACATTTGGAAGATGAATCCTCAATATGCCTGACTACGTGCATATATTTTGTTACATCTATACACATGCTACAAGCATATTAAGTTTATTTTAGAAACCAAATAGCCATTTATGAGAAAAATAAATAGTTAAAATTAATGCTATTTTCTGCCCATAAACCAATGAAAAATTATATGCTTCCTGTGTGGTACATGGTTTCCACATGAAACTAGTTTTTCAGAGTTTCTGGTGATAGAATTGTCCATTTCTCAGCTTGATCATACCTTAATCTCTTTTACAATTTGGGAGATATGTGTGCAGTCTATTCTTCTCTTTTTTATTTTTTTTTAACATTTATTCATTTTTGAGAGACAGAGACAGAACATGAGTGCGGGTGGGGAGGGGCAGGCAGAGAGAGAGAGGGAGGCACAGAATCTGAAGCAGGGCTCAGACTCACTGATGGCAAGATCATGACCTGAGCTGAAGTCAGACGCTTAATCAGCCGAGCCACCCAGCCACCCCTGCTCAGTCTGTTCTTAGGTTTCACTCAAAGTGATACAAGGCAACACAAGTTAAAGGGATCTAGAATATAGGTTTGTTTACATTTGCATTTAAAAATACATGGGTTTTTTTTGATTCTTGAATTTTAATTTGGAATAAGGTTTGAAACAGCAAAAAAACCACAAAGTTTATGTAACAGAACTGATCTAGTCAGTGCTGCATGCTGTGTTATGCATGTTCTTATATGATTCTCAACATCTTTCTAAAGTATTATATCCAAGTTAAATGGCTAAGAATTGGTTAATCCAGAAGCGAAATCAGAGCAGTGCTCTCATTGAGGGAGAAAAAGAGAAAAAACAATAATAAAAAATGGCTTGTACAAATCTGGAACTTCTGTTTTGCTAAAAGTAGAGTCTCTTGGACAGATTTTTTTTTATAAATATTTGAAACAAAAATCAGTGACTTATCTGGAAGGTGTTGGGGATGGGTGGGGGGGAACTTGGAATATTTGTTTATTGTTATTGTTCCTGTACAGCTAATTAAAAGGATAGAGTCAAAATTAAGAAAGCATTGCTGTAATTTCAGACCTGTAATTTTAGGGTGTTAGATACAAATATAGAATGAAGATTTTTTTTATAACCATCCCATTTAGGGCATCATGGCAAAAGAAAAAATTCAGTGGAGCCAGAAGTTTAGACCCTCATCGGAAACACTCAGATTTTGAATGCAAAGTTTAACATTATTGTTCTAGAATCTACATTTTTCTAGCCTCAAATGGTTTGGAATCTTCAGGGTTACTATTGCCTATGTAGATTATGTTCTCCTTGTGTCTCAAAACTGCTAACGTATTATTAAAGAATGCCAGGGCTATAAGGGTTAGTAGACATAGACTAGCAAAAAATTCTATTGTAAAATCATGATTAAATCCAGATAAAATAAATGAATTTCTGAATAACACAGTGGTATTTTGTGTCAAAGGAGGAGAGCATTACTGATCTCATAACTCTGAGACTGATACTTGATTCATTATGCCATATCATACAATTCAAGGCATTGTGATTTTTAGCTGTTTCTTTTTATTTTATTATATTTTTTCTTTATATTAAGGTGATTCACAAGAATTCAAGATGTTACAGTGTTTGTCTAAAGAGAAACTTAGAAAAGAATGTTCTCTGAAGATAATATACACTTGGCATAGTTGTTTCTAACATGAGTTTAGCACCAATTACTTAAACTAAGAAAAAGTCAAATTCAAACCTTTAAAGAATACCCCTGGAGATACTTCAGAAAAGAGCATGTATATATAAAATTGGGTAGTTGAACAGGTAAAAGATACCTGTAGAAAACATCTAAAGAATAACCCAGTGGAACAAGCTATTGTTTGCAAAGAAAGATATCAGGAGAGTTCAACTGGGTATTTCAATACCCCCTTAAATCATCAAAAAGAGCCTCCTGTGTTACACAATCTCATTTTTTAAATGACGTTTGGATGAAATGTTACATTTCAAAATAAAATCTTGCGTTAGAAAATTTGAATAAGAAGATTAAAATGGATATATACAACTCAGCACTTTACACTGTCTTTAACTACTTATTGTATATACAACCAAAACTAATTGAGAAATGACTTTAAAACACACTAGACTGTATATTCATTCCTGGTTAATCTCTGTCATAAGAATATTTTCACAAACATAAAAAAAAACTCAATTCTATTTTCCTTCCTCTATCCCTTTGTTCCTTCCCCTTCTTTATTCTTTCTTTCTTGCAATCAAAAAAAAAAAATTCCTTTTGGCTGATTGTTCCCATCCTTTGGGATGTTCAAATACAGAGATAAACATATATAAAGTTTGATTTTCAAATCTTTGTCATTTGTTTAAATCCAATGCAAAATCTCAACAGCTGAAGGCTAATAGAAAAAGTCCTAGTATTAATTCATGTGTAGACAAAGAGGACTATCATTAAATATTTCCCCTGAAATGCTAATGTGCTACTGTCAACTCTCCTCGAATGCCGAAACAGAAGCAAGTATCTCCTATCAGTTACCTAATACACATAGTCATTGATGTGAATAATCGATCAGCGACAAAAAGGCAACAACATCTAAATTAATTCATGCTCACTATCAAATGAATACCAGTTAATAGAGACTGATTTTTAGGTTGACTCGTAAACAAATAGAAAATAGCATACGATGTATGCCTAAGAGTGATACGAATATAATTATAGATACAAGTGTAGATATGAACGATAATCAAATAGAAAAAACAATAAAACATTTTAAGAACAAAGGGGCATGCTGACTTTCATTATATTCCTATATTTAAAACAATACAGCACAGTGTGAAACATGATGTTGAGTTAGAGAACATAATTTATTCTCTTGCCTATCTTTGTGCTAAATTTCTAACAGGCTGATTTGTTAAAGAACACAAATGTGTTTGAAAGCACTGTTTCAAGCTTTATTTGGAATAACAACCACGGACATTTTCACTTTATATACTCCAACGATGATGGTCTCAAGCTTGCAATAATTCAGTATGCTCAGTTTTTTGCACTTCATACATTGCGAACGAGGTGATGTCACTCTACTTACACCATCTGTATGACTCTTAATCCTAGTACTGTTTTGGCTAATGGAGTTGTGGAGAAGAGACTCCTGCTGTTTGCCCACCAGGGAAATGACAGGTTGATAAGAAATATTTCATATTTTTGTCCATTGCCAGTTTGTCAGGTTTTGTCTGTTAATATATTTTTATAGTTTTTTATGAAATAGGCTTCGGTATAAAAGAAATCATATCTGGGGCACCTAGGTGGCTCAGTCGGTTAAGCAGTCGACTTTGGCTCAGGTCATGATCTTGCAGTCCGTGAGTTCAAGCCTGCTTTGGATTCTGTGTCTCCCTCTCTCTCTGTCCTTCCCCTGCTCATGCTCTGTCTGTCTCTCTCTCTCAAAAATAAATAAACCTTAATTTTTTAAAAATCATAGCTAATTTATATCTGAATTAAAATTGTAAAGAATTTATTAGAAAGTGAGTAGAATATATACATTCTACTAAATATCATTAAAAAAGTGATAATAGGTGAAAAATTGTCTTTAAATGGAATATCTGAGTTAATGTATATAAATTGTTGAAGGCTTAGAGAAAAAAAGAAGTGATTTGAGTAAAGTTTCAGATTAAAATTAAGCTTGACCAGAAAGATGTGTGGGTGGGGGGATAAATATGTGTGTGTGTGTGTGTGTGTGTGTGTGTGTGTGTGTGTGTGTGTGTGTGATTCAGGTATAAACTATTGTAGAAGTAAGTTATACAGAGGAATCTTAAACAATAAAGTCAATAGTAATATATTTTAATGTGCCATTAATTACTGTCTTTAGATACATGTGTTTTCAAGGATTTAATAATTTAAAAAACACAGGGAAGTAGAATAGAATAATTACTTTTAAAGATAATGTTTAAATAATTAAAAAGTTAGAATTAAGATCATTTTAGGGAATTGTGCCATAACTGGTAATATGATAAGGATCTGATTTATAGCTTCATTTGGAATAAAAAGTCTGAAGCTTGAAGAAATTTTTGAAGTGATACAAGAATAATTATATTATTTTAGTAGCAAAACATTTTCTTAACTATGAAATATGGCAAATACTGAAAAGCCACGTCTTTTTCTATTGATACAAAACATAACATTTTGTTAATAATACAATTGTTAAGTAATAAGTCCTCAGTCCTTACTATCCTGCAGACACACTAGTTTCAGAATACATAAAGATTGAAAAATAAGATGTGTAATATAACTTTTAGGAAGCTTATAACCTCTATATGGAGAGATACCGCTTGAATAAAACAAGTTACAACTAATACTGTTTAAAAAGACGTGGGGTGCCTGGTGGCTCAGTTGGTTAAGCATCCAAGTCCTGATCTTGGCTCAGGTCATGATCCCGCAGTTTGTGGTTTTGAGCCCCACATCAGGCTCTGCGCTGACAGCGAGGAACCTGCTTGGAATTTTGTGTCTCCCTCTCTCTGCCCCTCCCCTGCGTGTTCTCATTCTCTCTCTCTCTCTCTCTCTCTCTCTCTCTCTCAAAAATAAATAAACTAATTTAAAAAAAATATATTGTAAAAAAGTATTTAAAAAATGTGTTGAGAATACAAAATGCTACTCTGGAATACTGCCTGACAGTTTGTTACAAAATTAAACATACATTTCTCATATGATCCAGCAATCACACCCATTGGTGTTTACACTAAGGAGTTAAAAACTTATGTCTACACAAACACTTGCACGCAGATGTTTATAACAGCTTTATTCAAAATTGCCAAAACTTGAAGACAACCAAAATGCCCTTTAGTAGGTGAATGGATAAATAAACCATGGTATATCCAGACAGTGGGATATTATTCAGCACTAAAAAGAAATGAGCTTTCAAACCATGGAAACACATAGAGGAACTTAAATGCTTATAACTAAGGGAAAGAAGCCAGTCTAAAAAAAAGCTGCATTCTGTATGATTTAAACCAAATGACATTCTGGAAAAAGCAAAACACTATGGACATAGACGTATCAGTAGTTGCCAGGGTTGGGGAGAGGGAGGGATGAATGGAGAGAACACAGAGGAATTTTAAGGCAGTGAAACGACTCTGTATGACACTGTGGTAGTGGCTACAGCCATTATATACTCGTCTAAACTTCTTAAAATGCACAACACCAAGAGTGCACTCTAATGTAAGCTACAGAACTTTGGGTGACAATGATATGTCAGTATAGGATCACTGATTGTAACAAAGGTATCCGTCTGGGGCAGGATTTTAATAGTGGGGAAGGCGGTGCATATGTGGGGGCAAGGGATAGATGAGGCATCTCTGTACCTTCTCTTAAATATTTCTGTGAACCTAAATTGTTCTAAAAAATCTATTTAAGAAAAGCAATATGTAAACATACATTGGGATTTATTCCCCTTGATAGCTGCTGAAAAGCATGGAGACTATGTGAAAATTGAACAGCCTTGTGCAGCATTTAGGATCTCATCCAACAGGAAATGATCTCCTTCAGAATGTATCTAGTGTCAAAAGTTATTATTTTTTATTTTTATTTTTATTTCTTCAGAAAGAGAGCGCGTGTGAGCAGGAGAGAGAGGGGCAGACAGAGGGAAGAGAGAGAGAGAGAATCTCAAGTAGGCTCCACACTCAGCATGGAAGCCAATGTGAGATTTGATCCCACAATCCTGGGATCACCTGAGCCAAAATCAAGAATCAGCTATTTAATCGACTGAGCCTCCCAGGTGCCCTGAGTGTCAAAGGTTTTTAACAGCAGAGCGTCCCCAGCTGCAAAGCTCCCAGAAGCTCCCAAAACTTCCCTCTCTGTGGAAAGGGCTTGATGGACAGCACTGTGAAGCACCACTGATAGCTCTGGGTGAGGTTTGTTTGTTTGTTTTTTAATTTCACACAGAAAAAGGTTGGCCTGGGACCAATCATTCAGAGAAGAAAAAAACATTAATCCTATGGGAAATGAGGATCTGGATAAAGTATGAACACCTCTAAGAGTTGAGGAAGGCAGAAAAAAAAGTCAATAATGCAATCAAGATGGTGACTTTTGCTCTAAGCTGTTCTGAGATATGGAACTGCAGGGCGCTCCTTCCAACGCTGCCGGAAATACATGGCAAAGACCTAGGCACTGAGGGCCCTGGCGGGAAAGATGCATTCTGGTCTCCACCAGCGGTGGCCACATGGGAGAACACGGAGATTAGCCTTGTAATATGCTTACTGCCCATATGCCCTTGACTTGATGAACAAACTCTCTCTCTCTCTTCTCCCATAATTTTTTCCCTAGGATCTTTTTCAGCCTGAGAAAAGGAAAGAAATTTCCACCTTTTTCTAAACCATGATAGAGATCACAAAGTCTTAGAAATACTGGTCTGAATCCTAGCAGTGATGACCTCTTTGCCATAGGTTTGCTAGACCAGCCGGCCAAAAAAAAAAAAAAAAAAAAAAAAAAAAAAAAGTATTGGGCGAACCACTTTATCATGGCAGGATCGTCACAAGCACAATTTTAAAAACGGAGCAGTTAAACCACTATTAGTTTTCCTTACCGTATACAAATTGCCCTAGAAAGTGGAAGAACCTTGCCCTTGATGCTTGTTGTTTGAAGGTATTTGAACAAGCCACGTGTGTCAGGTCCGAACACACTGCGCGTTTGTTTCGCTTTAAAGCTGGTGGAGAACCAAGTCTGTAATATAGGACTGGTGTCTACATTTTCCTCTTCAGCCCTATTAGTACTAATGTAGAACTGCTGATACTGCGTTATCTTTCAGAAATTCGTGCAAATGACTTCCCGAAGTGGATCATTAAATATTTGCCTTTTATCGGAAACATTTAATTCACCCACTTAATGACGTTCAGCTAGAGAAAAATTTTTAAGTGAGAAATCGTTTTTTTATGAGACAGAAATAGCCAGGGACCTCTTCCCCTCTTATACACCAAATAGCATTTGGTAGGATACAAAAACTGTTATTTAACACAAGGAAATATCTTTTCACGGTTTCTGCAGCATTTAATTGTCTTGGCAAGAATGAGTTAGTTTTGTTTTTTTTTTTTTTTTTCAGCAGGCCTGATTGATCTTTTCGTGTCTCAGACTTTACTACATCACGTGTCTTTTTTTTTTTTTCTAACTCTGTAATAAATGATAGTACATGCACATGAAAGGGTATAAATTGAAGAGTTTGTCCTGATGAATTCTCACCAACTGATAACAATGTGGGACCAGGAGGAGGAGAGCATCACCCAGACCAGGAGGTCTCTCCGGGGCCTAATTGCAAACAATACATTGAGTTCCAAGTCTATAGGTTAGTTTTGCCTGTTTATATTCTCTGTTTACCTTTTTTTTTTTTTCTTAAGTAATTTGTGAGATTCATCCATATCCCTGTGTTATTACCACCTGCACAGCCTCATTGCTTTCTTGGGTTCATTGTGTGAGCACACCCAAATTTCCAGACTCATTTCACTGTTGATGGGCTTTTAGATATTTTTACCTGGCAACAATTTCATATAATGCCACTATGAATATCCTTATATGTGATTCTTTTGAACATGTGATTTTCACTTCTCTTGAGATTTTCAGGAAGAGGATAGTTGGGTCCTAGATTATGAATAATTCAGTTTTCGTTGATATTGATTAACAGTTTTCAAAAGAGACCATAGCAATTTTTACCCTCACTAGCTGAGCATATGAGTTCTGGTGGCTTGACTTCCGTTGGGAATACTTGGTGTTGTATACTGTGAAATTACAATACAAGGAAGAAAGATATAGTATTTGGTCTTTGTCCCCATTTCTGGCACAGAGCTCCTAAAACTCTTGGAATTTCCCTAGTGATAAGCAGTGTGATAAAGGTATCTTTTGTTAGGTGAATAAAGTGGCTTTATTGTCCCCAGATCACCTAAGGATGGGGGTCATCACCAGAGAAACCAACTAAGTAATTAGAGGGTTGGAATTTTCAGTCCCACCCTTGACATCCTGGGGGGAGGGGAGCAGAAGGTTGAATCAATCACCAATGACCAATGATTTCATCTATCATGCCTATGTAATGAAGCCTCCATAAAAACCCTAAAGTACAGGGTTTGGAGAGCTTCCAGGTTGGTGAACATGTGGAAATCTAGGGGAGAGTGGGATGCTCTGAGAGGGCAGAGAAACTGTGCCCTCTTTCCCCATACCTTGCTCTACACATCTATTTAGCTGGTTGTTCCTGAGTTATATCCTTTTATAGTAAATCGCTAATTTAGTAGGTGAGATGTTTCCCTGAGTTCTGTGAGCGGTTCTAGCAAATTAGTCAAAACAAAGGAGGGGGTTGTGGGAACATCTAATCTATAGCCCATTGGTCAGAAGCACAGGTGACAGCCTGGACTTGCCCCTGCTGGTTGAAGGGATGGGGGGGAGATGGCAGTCTTATAGGACAGAATCCTTAAGCTGTGGAATCTGATAATATATCCTAATAATTATCATCATGGTTATCATAACACCAATAGTATATGGGACAAAACTTCTTAAGCATTTTCTATAAGATAGTCACCAGGATAAGCATTCCGCTTCCAGCCAAACAGCTAAATTAAAATATTTAGGCACAAGAAAACTCATTAAGCCAGAATAATCCAACTAAATAAATGTTGAGAGGTGTGTGTCTGCACATATTTATATCACTTCCTGTGTGGATCAAAATACACATATGTAGGCAGATATAGATATGAATATAGATAAAGGTCATGTACACACATATGTGTGGGAAGGAAGGAAGAAAGGAAAGAAGAAAGAAAAGGACAAAAGAGAATGAACTGTATATAGAAACACATCTACCATTACCTGTAAATGCTGTAGCTATATAACAATATTTAATTGTGATTTGATTTGGAGCTTTATTTGGGTTACCTTTATTTTTTTTTTGTTTATATTTTAATGTATTTCACACATTTATAGATGATGTTTCAAATCAGAAAATGAAATTTTTGAAAAGACATGATTTATTCTACAATATAAGAAGGTATCCACAGAGTGTTAAAAATAAAATGGCTTTAATCTCCAAATCATTATAGATGGCAAAATAGAAACCTGTATGTATAATGTGTATTAGACACATTATACTGGTGTGTAAAATCCTAATATTAATGTGTTGTATATATTTTGTTGTCTATCATTCACCTTCCCCACAGTACCTTTTTTTTTTTAAATAGGAGAACACTGAGGATCATAGAAGTTCAGATAATACAATTCATAATTGGCAGAGCTCTACCCTAGTTCATTGCGCTCCTACTCTAGACCTTTGGAAACCTTTAAAGAAGGCTTAATAGAAGAACAGGCTGAGTCTCAAAAGATGAATAGATGTTCCTCACTTTTCAGATGTTCTAGGCTGGTCCCGAGGAGTGGTCTTCTTTGCAGGAAGTTGTCCCTGGGACAAAAGCCATGAGAATGAGAAGCAGTGGTCTAGTGGCTGGAGTGGAGGTGGGGTAAGACTGGAGAGAGGAAAGCCTGGAAAGATGAGCAAGGGACACATCATGGAGAGCCTCAACTGAAAGGATGAAAGACACAAAGGGATTTAAACAATTGTCAAAAGATAGGGTGTATTTGTTAGATTTATAATTCAGTCCACATGTAAATCAACATATGACAAACATTCTTGTTTCCAAATTATCCAGTGTTTAAAAAACTTCTTTGAAATTGTTAAGAGTTTGTTTAATGAATAGAATATAATATAAACCTAATGGTATCAAACATTCTACTAAACACCTATGTGTGTCTGCTAATAGGTGTTGGGTCCCCATCCTTCAATTTGTTTAAAAAAAACTGTCATATTTTTTTTTTTCAACGTTTATTTATTTTTGGGACAGAGAGAGACAGAGCATGAACGGGGGAGGGGCAGAGAGAGAGGGAGACACAGAATCGGAAACAGGCTCCAGGCTCTGAGCCGTCAGCCCAGAGCCCGACGCGGGGCTCGAACTCACGGACCGCGAGATCGTGACCTGGCTGAAGCCGGACGCTTAACCGACTGCGCCACCCAGGCGCCCCAGTTTTTAAAAGACGTTCAAGAGGCTAATGGGTCTGACACCTGATGTAGCTATAGGAAAATATTGGATAAATAGTTACATGTTTATGGTGGTATAAGAGTATGAATATTATTTTATTTCATGAATTTCTGGCAGAAAAAAAGAAAAACCAAAATGTGGATTCCAAAATTGAGAAGAATAACCTGTCTTATCATCAGAGATATATCCTGTTTCCTCTTACAGAGGCTTAATAAGCCAAGAGATTTTTCTTTTGTCCTTGTAATCTTTGACATGAGTCGAAATTCTTTGATTAAAAGCTATTATAATTTATTTTAAATAAAATAATTTATTTAAAATTAATTAAAATAAGTACATAACTGATTTACACACTTGCTTACTCATCTTAACTCAAATTTAGGAATTTGTATTACTGTCTTCTCCTGAATTTTATTTTTGGCTTTCTAACAATATTTTATGAACCACAATCTATAATGGTTACTTGGTTTATTAGCCAGAAAATGGCAGTTAAAACTGATTTTATCTTTTATCTTTTCTGATACCAGATTTTAACCAGCCAGACTCTCCCTAAAGACAGTCCAAGTGAACAGCTGTAAATTCCATAGAACTTAGAAACTGAATGATGTAGACAGAGACAGACTTAGACTTAATCTTGTTAATCTCATAATCACATTCTTCTCTTTATGGCCAAGGTCAAAATCAGGGAGAGAGAACATAAATGGTCATAGTACTCAGCCTAAAATGTCTCTAATGTATGGAGATAAAGAATGAACAAATGAACCAATGTTACACTTTTCTTTCTGTAACCTAAGTTCTTGGCATGGAAAAACATGGAAATGAATAAAACATTATTTTAGTTCATGGAGAGGAGCGTTGGCAAAATCGCTGAAAGGAAGAAGGATAAATCCATATGCAGAGGAACAATGCTTACCAATAAATCGCTGCCCTTGCGGTCCAGTGTAATTAATCTTCCACCAGGAGGCTGCTAGTTCTCTTAGTCATGATTACTCCCTGTGAGGGGCTCAGTGTCCATCTCTGCAATGGCTGGAGAGATCAGATATTGCTGAGATCCTGAATTACCTTTGTATCTGTCCTTATGGCCACCTCTCTCATGTGGTCATCAGGCAAGAACAGAAAATACTGTGGTATGTGGTACTAAGCTGCCTTAAATCCCTAGAATAGGTCTTCTTGAACTCCTGATTATGGAAAGGGCTCACTGAAACAAAGGCCTTAATGGGATTGACACAGGACAAAAATACCCTTTTACCCTCACTTATTCTGAGGGGTTCATCTACAAACTTTATTCCTAAGCTTCTGTGCTGCCAATGTTCTTATGTTGTACTTTCTAGATCACAGATTATTCAGCCAAATGTCTAGTGACTGCCAGATAGTTGCCATCTTCCTTGTAAGGCAAAGAAAGTATACTATCAGATGTTCCACTCATATCATGCTTGTTGGGGTTATTTCCCTTTCTCACTGTCATTCAGGGAAACACCGGTGTGGAGCCGGCTCTTGTAGACTCCCAATTTGGGGTGATATTTGTGTATGTGTGCATCATTGGTAAACCACAGTTTTTCTTCTAATTCTTCAATGCACTGACAGAGAGAGCTCTCAAGGCCATGAGGGAGGGTCAAGAGAGAGGTGTCTGTACACCAGCGCTCAATGTCATGGGAGTCTAATTTGCTGCTCTTTCTACTTACTTTTGCATTGAGAACCTTCTCAAGTCCTGTGTCATACATTCCAGTTTCATTTATGGATGAAATTTTTCTGTGATCAATGAACTTGATAACATGGTTGGTCAAATTAACACCCCTCAAAATAATGGCAAGCTCAGGTCTCATGGTTTTACACGGTAATGCTTCAGATATATATGGCAGGATAGAAAATGTCTTCGGTTTTGTTTTTCCCCCCAAAATATGAATAATTAACTGCATAAGTAGTTATGTTTTTGTTCCAAAATCTTAAGTATGTCTACTGGGATTGCCAGTGCATTGTTTATCCTTCATAGCTATCTACAGGGGGCAACTCAATCCTGAGTCTAACCTCCCTTATTTTGCTTTTGTGTTTCTCACGTCTTTCTTGCAAAGTCTCTACTCTCCCTTGCCACATTTTCTGTCTACTTTTTAACTATATTCTCCCATTCTCACTTTTCCTACTTATCCTCAACAGCTCCATGATCGGTGGCTCATGCATATGGGGACCACATTTCTACGGAATATGATAAAATAAACAGAAATAAATACATGAAAACAATCTGTGAAGAGGAAGCTCCCTGTTTGCCAAGGATTCTTATGTAACTTTTTCGGAATGAGATGATTTTTTAATTAGGGTAAAAATTTTAATGTCTAGTGATGCAATACAAGTATAGAATGCAAAAAAGACTGAGTGATGAAAAAGTTAAAATATGAGTATATTATCAAGCTGGGGATTTCCAATAGTAGACTTAGATGGGAAAAATAGCTAAATTCAGGTTAGATTGAGGTACCACCTGAGGGCTATTTTGAATTTCTTGAATGGCAATTACCTTAGTATGAAAATTAACAACTAAATCAAGAAAAAAGAAGATAGGACACTAACCTCTTAAGATAGTTCAGAGTCACCCTGGGTGCACCCAGGATTTGGTTGCAGTGGGCCAGAGGGTCACAGCTGGGTTGCTTTCCTTGACTGGTGTATTGAGCCTCAACTTAAATTTTCTGACTATGATTTGGTTTGGACTTATTAAGTGAAATGGAACAGTGCCCTTTGACAACATGACTTTATAATTGTGGATCTATTTGCACTCAATATCAGTGCAAGTAGATCATCTTATTAAATCCTGTAGCAAAAAATAGCATTTAGTTTTTACTGAGCAAACTATCACTTCACCTAGAAAGTTGCCTCAAATTATATATGTGTATATATATATATGTATTTTATATATATATATATATATATATATATATATATATATCTCCAAACATTTACCAAACACCGCAAGGCATATTGTGTGAAATTCAACATCAGTGGGCTCATAGGGTTGGTTAGTCATATATCAGATATGGCATGAACACACTGCTCTTCTGTGATACGTTCTACATCCTAATTTATATTTCATTTTCCTTTCCCATAGTCTTTGCATGCACCAAACTCCCTTAGGTTAGTTCCCCAAAGAAAATACAGATCTTTTAAGAATGTTTTTGTCTCTGCTGTATCTAGGTTAATGCACTTGCTCGGAAACTACAAGGTATTATTTTTAACTGTAACCTAATTTATCTTCGGATCAATAAACATAATCACATGGCTCATTTCTGATTTTGCATCTAAAGAGACATTCTTTTGTATGTTTAATATACTGGCCTATTATCACCTTATTCTTGATTCTTCTCTGCTTAAATTTAAAAAATTAAAGTACTATGTTTTAAGTTTAAAACACATTAGTATTTTCAAAACATTCACCTTTGATTAATTTTTCTTGTCAATATTGATATATAATGTTGAAGTTTTCATTAGCATTCAAAATTAAAGTGCTTTTATTTCCTGTGGCATAATTAGAGTTCATTGCCAAGTTTAGAACATGAGATTGTTAAAATTATTGTATATTCTTTCTTTACTTATAAATGTCCTCCCTTTTCATTTTATGTGATTACTGGAATGATGGAGCATAAAATCTATACCAACGATCACGGTGAGATATTGACATTCAGAGTTTATTTTAACTTATTTTTAACAAGTATCAGACATAAAATCACTGGGAAAATATCTATGAATCAAAATAATAATCTAAAACTGAAATAGACTTAATATTGTCACAAAATGACTGTGGCCATCTTTCTTGATTTTTCTCTATTCTAGCTTTCACTAATATTCAACACCTCACAAAGGACTTTCTCAAATAAAAAAATTAATCTTTATTTTCCTCTAATTGAAAATCTTTAATGAACCTTAGCTGCTCTCGTGGCAAGAAGCCAAGCCTCTCAAGAGCACACATCCCAACACAGAGCATTTGGATCATTTTTCCCTTACAAACTCATTGCTTATCACTAAACTCTTATGTATTTCTGCCCACCTTTCTCATGCTACCCACACTTTCATATTTGATGATCGAAGCAGCTTTGTGTTAGATAACTAAGGCATAAACTGCTGAAGCCAAGTTCAATTCAGGTGGAAAATGTGTGGGAAGTACATTTTAATTTCTGGTCCCCACAAAACTTTCTAGTCAAATGTATTGGTAATAAGGATAGTATTTTATCCAATATCTTATTTATGTACTCTACTTTTCAACTGGTTTAAAATCTATGTGGGAAAAGAATATGATGCAATTGCTTCTTTAAGTCACAACAAATCACAACATAAGACCTAATATTTTTGTGGACCAAGATTTTTTCCAGAAGATTTAATTCTTTTTAATTTTTTAAAGATGTTTGTTTATTTATTTTTGAGACACAGAGAAAGAGAGAGAGAGAGAGCACAAGCAGGGGACAGGCAGAAAGAGAGGGAGACACAGAATCTGAAGCAGGTTCCAGGCTCCGAGCTGTCAGCCCAGAGCCCAGTAAGGGGCTCAAACCCATGAACTGTGAGATCATGACCTGAGGTGAAGTCGGATGTCCAACCAACTGAGTCACCCAGGTGCCCCTTCAGGGGATTTAATTTTTAAGATCTCCTTAAATCCCTTAAAAGAGTACAAATTCCCTACATAAGCCACAATGTATTAAAATGCCTTTCTATGTCTAGAGTCTTTCAGTGTCTTGTTCATAGTAAATGTTCAAAGCATATTGTGAAATAATTAAATTAAGAGAAATAACAGAAAGCCTCTTGATATAAATACAATGTTTTCTATAATCACCTGGCAAAACAAAGCTAATAGCTGGTGTCTCTGTTTCTGAAACGATGTAAGATATTAATATTCTAGGTTAATGTGACATTATGGTTTTAATTTAGGACACATGTTGTGTTGTAATTATCTTTGTATCACTCCAGCACATACTATAGTACTTTGAACATAGCAGTAACTTAATCAGTAGTTGCTGGAATACAGATACTTTTACTTAAAAGGGAACTCTGTAAACTCTATATTGAATATATATTAATTTTCTTCGGTAGTTCATTAAAAAAACATGGGTAGAATATAGGCCTCACTTAACCTTTAAGGATTCTGGCTAGAAGCAAAGTTTATCTATCTCAGTCAACAAAACTCCAAATTCCACAAAGGGAAGAAAGTTATTCAATATTTAGATACCTTCTTGTGTTCTAGTTACACAAACAAAGGGCCAACAGCTGTTTATAAATCCCTTTAGCATTACATTCTGGCTTAGGAAAATCAAATTTCTAACATAGAGAATGTACTCCAGCCCTAGGAAATCATTTAATCCAATAGGGATTTGGCAACAGCAATTGGCTTCAAGATTTACGCCCCAGTATGCATTCATTGACCCTGGAAAATGTAAGCACATGGGTTAGGATATATACACTAAATAGGAATTTATCTGGTGAGCAATTAGAACAGAATACTTCGAATCTTGATATGATTCCTCTTCTGCTATATAAAATAGGATGACCATATCCTTTGGAAATTGTCACGTGGTAGGTTTCTATTCTTATGTATTTAAAATGCCATTTGCTTCTATCTTAAAGAATCATCAGGACTGATTATCGTCAGAGGCTCCTTAGAACACTTAAATCAAGTCTTCACTCCCATCTCTGTACAGCTCATCATTCATAATTACCCAGGCTCTGTATAACATTTATATTTGCCATTAGGATATTTATGTGTTCAATGAGATTTCAGTCATCGAACAGGCAGCCATGATTTCACCCAGATCACAGGTGCCCATCACACAAAGCCACCCCCCACCCCCCGGCTGTGAGTGAAATTAAATAAACATACTGAAATTGATCTCTGAATAGTTTCCTGGCCCTACACCCTAGCTTTAGTATTTATTCTTATTTTATAGAAAGCCTCAAGGGGGGATATAGTAACATATCTGAAAAAAATCATTTTTTAAAAAATTATGTTGTTTTCAGTAATTTTAATAACAATAAATTTATTCCATCCACATTTACGTTTTTCTAAACAGCATTTACAAGAAGCCTATGCCAGAAAAAATATAAAAAGAAGTCTGTGTTTATGAAAAATGAAGACACTTATTTACTTGTCTTTTTGTTATTTGGAGAAAAGGGAAAAAAAGTGTTAAGACAACAAAATGAATAATGTAACATGTTTCTATGACTACAAGAATAGGCATATCGAGCAGGTCCTGTTCTTAGGACATTTGACAAAGTAATAGGCAAAGAAGGAAAATTCACATCTGAGGTACAAAAAAGTTGATGCAAACCACGTAAACAGCATAGTGCAGATTCTCAATACTTGCCCCATTTTGAATATGGTAATCTTCTAATGTAAGTAGTGGTGGCATATAAAAATTTTGTTTCATTTCATGTTATACCATCTACAAAAAGGGGTTTGAAGTGAATATTACAGAAAAAAATTCTCCTCATAGAACTTCTGTTACCATGTTGCTTGTATGATCACTTAGAGTGCTGTATGTAATTCTTATATTTCCTTAGGATGAAAGGAAATGAGAGATGTTTTCCCTTTGTTGTGACTAATGGAAGAATCTAAAACACCTTGTAGGGGTACCTGGGTGGCTCAGTCACTCAAGCATCTGACTTCCGGCTCAGGTCATGATCTCAGGATTAGTGAGTTCAAACCCCTTGTTGGGCTCTGTGCTGACAGTTCAGAGCCTGGAGCCTGCTTCAGATTCTGTGTCTCCCTCTCTCTCTGCCCCTTCCCGACTTGCACTCTGTCTCTCTCTCAAAAATAAATAAACATTAAAAAATTAAAAATAAATAAATAAAACTAAATACTTTGTAAAATTGGAAGTATTTTCTCCTTGAGATAATCAGAAGTTTAGGGTTTAGAAGATAATGAAGTGGGAAAAGGCAATGTGTTTGAAATGAAAACATCAGTGTTTGAGTCCTATCTCCCTTCTTTGATGTAGATCCATTTTCTGCTCTGTGAAATGAATGAGTTGGTCTGAAAGGATCAGTTCTCTTCAAACATTGTATGAATATATTCCAGACACCAACCTAAGTCTTCAGTCTTAGAAGTTGCTCAGACCCCGTGGAGACCATCCAAACAAGACAAAGCCTTGTTTCTCTGTCACTCAAGAAGGACCTAGTAAGCCCACATTCTTCTCTTCGGCCCTTTTTTATCACCCTCTGACAGAATGTTAGAATAGAGTAGAAAGTAGCATTGTGTTCAGAGAGCTTTTTTAGTCCTGGGGATTTAACAGATCACATGGTCTTTTTAATCTGTTGTGCTAAGCCTCTCTTTCCATGATTATCCCTAACAGAGAGCCCAGCATATTGATTGATGATTATGCATTTACTATTCTATCTTTCCTCACTCAACTGCAAACATCATAAAAACATCATGAAAAGAAAAATGAGATCTATTTTTGACTTTATATCCCTAGTGTTCCCCGCAAGAAATGGTGTTGAAAGTATCTGCAAGGAGATATTGGGTAGAACAGGGCTGGAAGTACAAGGAAATAATAAAAGTTTAATCAGTCTAATGAATAATGAGTCAATAGTTGCTTTTATTTCTTCCTTGTTCCACTAAGTATATTATGCACTTTGTTTTATTTTTCTTAGTATTGCCTCTACTGAAATTTCCATGAGTTTGTACAAGATATAAGTTTCCTTAAAATCGACTACTTTTATCACTAAAATAATCTCTGCATCACTAAAATAGTCTTTTGAGACTCTCACTACCATGAGAATTGCTTAGCCAAGAATAAAGGGTCTATTGCGTTCTATTAGAACACAACCACATCCAGTCAACAGGTTTCGTATTTCAGGCATTCCTTAGGGGAAAAATTTTTTTTTAAATGACCAGGGGTGCCTGGGCGGCTCAGTTGGTTAAGCATCTGACTTTGGCTCAGGTCATGATCTGGCGGTCTGTGAGTTCGAGCCCCATGTCAGGCTCTGTGCTGACAGCTCGGAGCCTGGAGCCTGCTTTGGATTCTGTATCTCCCTCTCTCTTTGTTCTTCCCCTGCCTACGCTCTATATTTCTCTCTCAAAAATAAAGAAACATTGGAAAAAAAATTTTTTTTAAAATGACCAATATTAGCTTATTTAAAATATAATTTCAGCACATCATTTTGCCACATAGTTGTTCTTTTCAAGTAGAACATAAAAGAAACTTTAAATAGAAGCACCTTAAATTTAACACAATGCAGACTCATTACATATAAATTAGAAATATATTTACAGTTTATTGAACAGTTATTTATTACTTGCTGCACTGTCTTCACAATACTTTTCCACTGGCAAATAAGGATCTATTGCACATGTTAATATTTAAGAACCATAAACTAGTAAAATGTCATTTAATTAGAAAATAACTTATTAAATAGGCATGCTCATCCTATGTTAAGATTTGATAGCTTGGGTAATTTGTATATCTCTTACTTTGCTTATTGAATTCTACATAGATCATGTAGGGTTTAGAAGCCTGGTTCCTAAATTATATAATCTTTATGCACCTGGGCCAAACAAACCCCAATGTCTCTAGAGTAATTAGAGTTAGCAAAACACCTGCATCTGTAACACCTGGTGGCAGTAAAACATAAGTGTAGATTGGACCCTTAGAAATTAGTGAAGGCTTTGGCATCTTGAGGATTTTGGCAACAATAAAAGTAAGTACAAAGTATCACAAAGAAACCAAGTTGTGCAAATACCTAATTCTGCTTCAATAGAACACCTGAAAATGTACACACAAAAGTGAATAGAATTAAATGACTATAATCTAGACCTACTTTTGGATCTCCCTGTCACCCTTTGCAATTTTGGTTTCAAGTAAGCTAAAGTAGGATAAGCAAATTGCCATAATCAAATGTAGGAAATTATCTATCTATCTATCTATCTATTTTTTTTTTACTTTTAATATAATCAAAGCCATCTTGATGTATCAGCTTCTGGGAGGCAGAGTAAATATGTAAAGAACATTATCCAAATTCTCATAGCCTAACTTCAAAAGAATCTCAGAGCAAAAAGAAAACCAATTTTTTTCTAACTTAATTGGATGGAATTTAAGAATAATCTATTGCAGACTGTTTTGAAATTAGCCCGGTGTTTGGCTTTTACAACATATGTAGTCAAGTTTCTCAGAAGACTGATTGTTTCAAGTATTTTGCATACAAATTCACCCGAAGGAGAGAAGTGTATGCAATACCAAGTGCAGAATGTTGAACTTGATCCTCAGTATGCTCCTGCAAAGACAGGGCTTTGAACAGTGACCATAGCAGACATTTATACTTTTAAAAGATACAAAAAACACCTAATATTTTGCAGAATCATTCAAACTTTTGTTGGAGGATATCTTTGTTCTGTTTTCTGCTTTCATTAGGAGTTATAGCCCTTATTAGTAGTTTCAATGCACACTTTCTCCTTTCTTATTCCAAATCCTGATTTCTGCCCCTTACTTCCTCAGAAATTGTTCTAATCATTTAGCCAATGACCATCATATTGCTACATTTGGAAACTACTCACTCCATTTTGGAGTTTTTCACTCACTTGGGTTCTGTGGCATTCATCCCTTTTCCAACCTTCTCTGTCTCCCTCAATGTTCCCTCTATTGTAACTCTGTTTTTTTTTTAATGTTTATTTATTTTTAAGAGAGAGAGAGACACAGAACGTTCCTTCACTCCCCCTCCCTCCCTCCTCCCGCCCCCCACCCCCCACTTCTTTTTGGTCATCATTAACTACCATCCTCTCTGATCACTCGCAGATGTACAATTCTCTCCCATAATGTTCTGGAACTTTAAATTTCAGTATCCAACTTTCTGCAGAATGTATGTATCAGGAATATCTTCACCCCTTGCTATATCAATACATATATGTCTGAACTCATCATCTTCTCTCTGAAATTTATTCTTCTGTCTTTATTCAATGTTTTCAGAATGTGGCACAATCATCCACATGTAAATTTCAGAAGCTTTGCAATTATCCTGGATTTCTCTCTCATCATTGTTTCCAATCAACTAAAATTTCTTTCTTTTACATCCTCTATTTCCCAATGCATCTTATCACTTCCGTATCTACTGATACTGCTGACTCTTTTCCCATCTCTTTTGAACAAATGTGATTGAGTTCGCCACCCTCTCTGCCATTTCTGCTTCACGTCCATATTTTAAAGAACCATCAAATGAACTAAATGAAATTAAAAAAAAATTGAACAACAATGATTTTCAGAGTGAAGTCCACAGAACAGCAAGATCAGAATTAACTGGCAAATTGTTTGAAATGAAAATCTCAAGATTCATCACAAAATTACCAAATCAGAAACTCTAAATATGGGCCCCAGAACCTTTGTTTGACAAGCTGTGATTCTGATAAACTTTCACATTTGAAAACTGTTATTCTACAGCGTAAAACCCAGGACGCCTACACATACCAGGTAGACTCTTGCTTTCTGTGCCCCATCTATTTGTTTTTCTACCTGAAATAGCTTTGCTAACTTTACTTGTCTAAATTCCTCTCTGCAGTCATTTACACTGATCAGATGTCTTCCCTTCCACAATTTCATTCCTCCAGAGTATCTACCTGAGCCTTCTAGTTTTTGGTGCATAGCCCTCTGATTTCTTGGCTCACAAATTCCATTAGCCATAGTTCTCCATCCTAAACTGCATGCTCTCTGGGCTGAATGATGGTGTGATATTTATTTCAGCATCTCTGAAGTTCGAGCACTTGGCATAAGGAGAATTCAAGTCGCTAGCTCCCAGCCTCCTTACAATAAGGTAATGTAAATTCAAATATCAGTGAAACACTGCTACTACAACACATAATGAGGATACAGAGCAACTAAAACTCTCACCCATTGTTGATGGGAGGTGGGGCAGAGTGGGAATGGTTACCCAGTATGGAAAAGAACTTGGCACTTCCTAAAACAGCTAAAACTGTGAATACCAATAACAATACTCCAGCAATTGCTGCTTTGTGAATGTACCTAGCAAACTTACACATACGTCCACAATAAATATTCACAGCAGCTTTATTTATAGTAGCCCCAATAGTGGGAAAACAATTGCTCATCAGCGACATACTTTTCTTTCCAAAATGATGAAAGAAAGAAAGAAAGAAAGAAAGAAAGAAAGAAAGAAAGAGAAAGAAAGAAAGAAATTGTGAGGACCTTCTTGTACAATTTAGTTAATTTGTTAACATAAAAACAAAAGTGAAGAGAAGGGAAAGATTTACGACCACGACAATTCCTTGACCTCTTCAGGTGGCAGTATGCTTAGTTAAACCATAGATTGAAGCCTTTCCAATCCTAATGAAGGTGAATGCAAAATCATGACACAGGATGAAGAGGAAAATATATGATCAAGACTATTTTTTAAGTCTATTTATTCTGAGGGAGAGAGAGGGAGAGCACAAGTGGGGGAGGAACAGAGAGAGAGAGAAAGAGAGAGAGAGAATCCCAAGCAGGCTCCACACGGTCAGCACAGAGCCTGACGTTGGGCTCAAACTCACAAACCATGATCATGACCTGAACTGAAATCAAGAACCGGATGCTTAACTGACAAAGCCACTCAGATGCCCCAAGACTTTAAAGGGAAGGTGGTATTTTTTCTTCTTCTAACACACTCAAAAGAAACCATAGTGTTTAGTTTCTGCCCCCTACCTCCAGGCTGCCAAATAAGTGGAACACAAAAGAAAAATATATTAATAAAATTTGATTTTCCCTATTTTATAATAAATCCATAAGATATTTATGTTCTTATTACTAAAAACAAGAACAACAAGAGCCACATCTAAATACCAAGGATGAAAAACGCATTCTATAGGAGCAGGCAAGAGTTTCTTATCGAAAGGTAAGGAGAACTAGTTGCATATCTGATCCTGAATCCCGGCTTTGTGCTTAAGCTCGTCGTACTGCATAGTTTCTATATTAGCGGGGAGGCAATCTATATTGACAAAATGCCACAATTTTTAATATATAGTGTATTTTGGAATGACCCTTCTCATATGGGATTGTTATTCAGGAATGACATAGGGCAAGAAAACATGGAAGAAAGACAAAAGCAATTTCTCCTCAGTCGTTCTTGAGAGGAAGCAATTAAAGATTTTTAAATCAATACATATAAGAACTACACAGAGTAAAACCTCATTAATTGTGCAAAGATGGGGCAGTAATCATTACAAAAGAAGAAAAGGAAAAAAATTCATTTCCCTCTAGGGGGGAAAAAATGATGGTTCCATCTAACATTTAAAGTTCAATTATCTGAAAATGAGTTCGGTTCATTCATATACCATAGCAGTGGTTTGGAAAGGAAAAGCTATGTTTTTTAAGTACTGCTTTTGTGGGTTTTAAAAGATGACGAGCTCTATCAGAGATTTAACAGCTTGAAATGTTAATAGAAAAAGAGAATGCAATTGAAGTAAATAAAATTTACTTTTACATCACAGATTTCATAGGGAAAAATGCTTCAAAAACCATTATAATCACAGCATTCAAATAATAAAAATGTAAGGTGGCAGAAGGAACACCTGTTAAAACTGTAAAGTCAAGGTAAACTTTGACACCATGAAAACAATGCCCTGGGAGATTAACAATAACGTAAATTTGGCAAAGACCTGAACAGGTGATCTGCGTACTGTGTTTTTGTATGTATGTTTGTGTGTCCATGGGTAGGAGGATATTTTCCTCTCAAATGTTATGGCCATGCAAATGAACATCCCAGTCATCTTAAATTATGTATTTGTCCATTTCTGCTTTAAATAACCAGACATCAACTAGCATCCCTTTCCTTTGGAATAAAACAGTTCATATCCGGAGTTATTTATGGAACACTAGACTATATATTTGCCAGTGCTTCCTCAGACAAGCCGAAGTGATTCTAACAAAAGAACTAACACTAACCAGCATGTGCTGAAGTTCTCAGTACATGAAATGCTCTCGGTGCAGGGACTTGTCCACGTAGTGCATTGTTAGAATTCAATGTGCACTGTTATTTCCCTCCATCTGGCTCGGAAAGAGTGGTTTGACTCAGCAAAGCTCCACAATAAGAAAGATAAGACTTACCCAGGGATCTCATGTATCATACTGTCCATATTTTCTTTTATTTTTAAGTTTATTTATTTATTTTCAGGGAGACAGCAGGAGTGAGGGAGGGGCAGAGAGAGGGAGAGAGAGACAATCACAAGCAGGCTCCATGCCGTCAGTGCAGAGCCCAAAGTGGGGCTGGAATTCACGAAACTGTGAGATCATGACCTGACCCAAAACCAAGGGTCTGACACTTAACAGACTGAGCCACCCAAGCGCCCCTGTGCTGTCCATATTTTCAAATATTTTAAGCCCTCATAATTCTAAGACAAAGTGCACAAAGTAGGAAATCTTAATGTCATGTCAATATATCTACTAGAGAGGGAGGCAAACCATAAGAGACTCTTAAATACAGAGAACAAACTGAGGGTTGGTGGGGGGGATGTGTGATGGGCATTGAGGAGGACACTTGTTTGGATGAGTACGGGGAGTTGTATGTAAGCAATGAATCACGGGAATCTACCCCCCAAACCAAGAGCACACTGTATATACACTGTATGTTAGCCAACTTGGCAAGAAATTATTTACATAAAAAAAATGTGAGAGGATAAATTTCTTTTGTTTTAAGCCGTCCAGTTTGTGATAATTTGTTACAACTGCTATAGGAAACAAATGTGGTAAGAACAAGCTGAAAAATCGATAATTGCTTAAAGCCTGATGAAATTTTGCTTGATAAACAAATACACTTTGTGGATAGTGACGATGAAAACAAGTTTGCTTTGACCACAGAAGTTCTGGAAGTAGCCCACTGGGTCCCCTGCCAGGGGCGGGGGGTGGTGATAACAGTATGTCAGAAATGGGAACCTGCTCTCGTTTTGGTACATAGCAAACTATAGGACCTCCATATCTTTTTTTTTTTTTTTATTTTTTTTCAACGTTTTTTATTTATTTTTGGGACAGAGAGAGACAGAGCATGAACGGGGGAGGGGCAGAGAGAGAGGGAGACACAGAATCGGAAACAGGCTCCAGGCTCCGAGCCATCAGCCCAGAGCCCGACGCGGGGCTCGAACTCACGGACCGCGAGATCGTGACCTGGCTGAAGTCGGACGCTTAACCGACTGCGCCACCCAGGCGCCCCAGGACCTCCATATCTTATAGAGACTGGCTTTGTGTGGAGAGAAGTCAGGAGACATTTTGCAGTTAATGGAACTGAGTTAAGGGACTCGGTGCCTTCTCATAAACTCGCAGAAGATATTTTTAAGAATTTCCAAGGCAAATATATAGACAAATACATAGACAAACGTGACTCTTGTCTTAACCTTTGTGGTATATTTCCCTGAATCAGTCTGAATCTTACAATAATGCTCTGAGTTATCCTTTATCCCTTAGTGTTGTAGACTCTGGCAAATGACCTATGTTCTACTTTTCACAGTAAATGAAAGGTCAAACAGAAGGGAACATGACGAATTTGTTACATAACGAATTATCCCCAATTCTGTCTGTTTACTAATGGTTGCCACAAACTACAAAATTGAAGCATCCTAAAACAACTGGTTTACTTTTTTCATAATATTTTGTGGGGCCGTGCCATTCATTTTTTATTACTTGTCCAGTTACCAGAAACTTAGGAGCTTAAAACAATAGCCATTTATTATCATGAAGGTCTTGTGGGTTAGGAGTCTGGCCATGCAGAGCTGGGCTTTCTGCTCAGGGATTAGACAAGACAGCCTGCATCTCCTAAGCCAGCATAAGAAATGTCTCTCTGGTATGCTACCACAGAATCTTATAAATACAATCACAAGAGTGACTATCTCATTATCTTTGCCTCAAGGAACATGGCATGATCAAGGGACTGAATATCCTGTTGTATTCACTACTCTTGCCTACACTCAAGAAGAGGGGAATATACTGGGTGTGTATATCCAGCTCCAGGCTGGATGTACCTGGAAGCCAATTTAGAATTCTGCCTACACCAGTCAGGAATAAGGAAAGAGCTTGTCTGGGCAATTCTCATTCATCTGAGTGTCTAATGTGGTGCAGTCAAATGTCAGCTGTCTGCAGTTATCTGCAAGTCAGGTGGACCGGATACTCAAGGTGACTTACATGCTGGCATTGATGCTGGCTATCCTCTGGGAGATGCGATCAGAGAAGTTCCACGTGGACTCTAGGAATGGAGAGTCAGGCTTCTGACACGGCAATTGGCTTCTTCTGGATCAACTATCCAAATAAATCGGGCTAAAGCAGAATAGTCTCTTTGGACCTGGCCTTGGAAATCTCATTGTGTTATTTTTCCTATATTCTCTTGGCTATATTGGTTTCAAATCCAACCAGATTTCAGAGTAGGGGATTTTCAGTGGGAAGAGTATCAAATAATTTGCCGGCATGCTTTAAAACTATCGTAGGACGTTAGAATATAAGGACAATCTGTCAAGTTACTGACCTTTCTGGGGTTCTGTATCAAAATGATAGCAATACCTATTTAGTAGAGCGCTTACAATAAGAAAATATGGCAAACATAGATGGAATTAGGACACAATAGCACATGTTATATTTTGTTCAAGTTCCCCAATAGTCGTCATTTTATACTTCACCTGTTATTCAACTAAGGGTCTTTTCCTGGTTCTGTATCAAAAGAACGCATACCTGTTGCTTTCTCTGATAAATGGTTTGTGTAATGTGACAGTGAGTGTTCACCGATTTAAGAGTCTGAGTTTTCAGATAATTCATATGCTTGTAGGTTCACAGGCATTTTTTTCTTGGTCAAATTAGATTAGTCTACCTTCAAAAATCATACTCAAATCCTCTGCAATCTTTGGAGGTAAAAATTTCCCATTTTCCTATAGCTGAAGCAGGAAGAGACTTCAACATCACCATCTTCCATACAATTTTAAACTTTTCTCTTGCAGTATGACCTCATACAAAACAGCAATTCTCAACACTCTTTAACATTCATAATTATCACAAAGTATGATATCTTTAAGTCTGTATTTGGTACAACTCATATATTCAGTTGAATACCCATAAGAGTTTCAAGTTTGAATAGTCAACCTCTGTCTCTATACCCTTTCTATAAATTTAAATATATATTTGCTAGTGTTTCCTTTTCTTTTTTATTCCAATGATTTGAACAATACTTAATTAATGCCTTTTAAATGAATGACTTTTGGCCAGTGAGTTAAATGATTCTTTAACTTCTTTCAAGTAATCTTTCCTCCTAACAAAGGAGGGACTTTTTCCAATTAGTAATGATGATGGCCTAATAATCAGAGAAATTAGTACCAAGTGAAGTTAGTAATTACTGTGTATGTAATTAAAATGTCCATATAAAATAGTTTTAATGTTATAATTCTCAACATTTATGACTAAGATACATTTATAAAATAGCTCATATCTATTGGTAGTCTATGAGAAGGTGATATTTAATTACAAAATGTATATCAATTAGAAATCTTAACCTGTAAAAAATATTAGCCTGCTTTTACTTGGCAATGAACAAATGTACAAAATCGATACTTTTTACACATCGTAACACTTGTAAAAGTGTATAATTTAACACTTCATGCACAAGTGGTTTTGATACTGTGAGTGGTTTGGACTTCATGTTGGGGTTGAAAGTGCTGTTTTTCTTTGTCTCTTTATAGCTCCATAGTTTCCCTTCGATGCTCTGCGTGTTCCACAGAGCTGTGACTGATATGCCCCTGGGATGGGTCACCGGAGGAGATTCATTTAACCTTCCCACCGTTCTCGGGGTGTTTATTTTAAATGTTTTTCCCATAAGCACTTTGTGTGTTAGAACCAGATCCCTGGGCTCTAATAACTCAGAAAAGCTTACATTTGACTTTGAGCCAAACCCCTTTACAAGCATATGTTCTCCCAAAATGCCAAGTTTGAAATTGTCACTATACAAATTCATTGTGAAACTTCAATTTATTATGCAGAATGGGAAATGGGAATAGACCTATTAATCTATCAAGATAGCAAGGGATGTTTTAGTTACAATGTTTTCCTGGTACAGGCCCAGCTTATTACTTACTGTAAATCTCCCCTGCTACCCAAGATTATTTAAACTCTTGATTCTGAATGCTGATAACAAGGACAAAAAAAATGCACTCCTTCCGTTTATTTTCAGATGACTGTGGGGAAGATGAAAAACACTGAAGAATAATATTCCAAACCAATTAAATGAAATGGTTTAATGGAAGTAAGTCACAGCGAATGGCAAATGTTATTGTCTTATGTCTTATAAGTGTACTTTTTCTAACATTCAAGCACCATATATATGAAAGGACCTTTATTAAGTTGCTTGGAATAGCTCTCCCGTTGTGTGTTAGAAGTTTAGAAGACAGAACTGTTGTTTCTTGGTCTAACTGAACCAGATATCGCTTACAATGATGGGAGGTTTCAATTAAACTCAGAAAGAAATGCTTATCATGCACATTAAAGAAAAAAAACCTTATTATTACTACTCACAGATAAAAACCCCAGTTCGTTCACATTGCACCAACCTTCTAATCCTGCCCGTACCTCTCCAAACTGTACTATGTAACTCGCTTCCTTGTCCCATTCAGCATATTACCTCATTACACACAAACACATCAATACCTCCTAAAATGTTTGTTCTTGCACACGGTCCTTCAGTTTGCACCTATGGGTGCCATATGCCTACTCAACCTACAAACACCCAGATCACTGCGGAGGTTGTTTGTCTGCATCTATTTGCTCTATTTTCAATGTTCCTATCATAATTTACATTTCTTTAAGACAGGGACTGTTTCTTTTTTATATGGGCACGTTTTTGGCTTGGCAAATAACAGGCTGTGAAACTAGATAGGTACCTTCTCAGCTGGCTTGCCAGGGGTCTAATTTCAGAGTCTAAGTTCAGGGTCCACTGTTGACGATGCACTGTAGATCTAGCCAAGTCTGTAACATATTCGGTATTTGTGTCACTATGCAGTTCACAGACTTAAAATGGAAGATCAATTGAGGTTTTCATATGGAAATCTCATAATATGTATACTAAACATTACCTTTTCCAAGTCTGCCAAAGTTCTAGAAAGTATGTTTTCTTCTTTCAGGTAATGTCCATAGGTATATTTAATGAGGGTTCTTTTCTTTATTTCAAGTTATTGGAATTTTAGGGGCGCCTGGGTGGCGCAGTCGGTTAAGCGTCCGACTTCAGCCAGGTCACGATCTCGCGGTCCGTGAGTTCGAGCCCCGCGTCGGGCTCTGGGCTGATGGCTCAGAGCCTGGAGCCTGTTTCCGATTCTGTGTCTCCCTCTCTCTCTCTGCCCCTCCCCCGTTCATGCTCTGTCTCTCTCTGTCCCAAAAATAAATAAACGTTGAAAAAAAAAAAAAGTTATTGGAATTTTAAAAATTTTGTTAAATTTGCATTTGTTACAATGTATTGTGTTTTTAGAAAAGTGGACGGTTGTGCGAATTAATTGTAAGTATGCCATTGTTTAAGAGCTGCATGAGCCATATTTCATGTTAACATTTCTGATATCAGATGTATGTGGTTTTTAAATTTTTTTTATTTTAGAGAAGGAAAGAGAGAGAGTATGAGCAGGGGAGAGGGAGAGAGAGGAAGAGAGAGAGAGAGAGAGGGAGAGAGAGAGAGATTGAGAATCCCAACAAGCAGGCTCCACAGTCAGCACGGAGCCTGACCCCACAACTCTGAGATCATGACCTGAGCCAAAATCAAGAGTTGGATCCTCAACTGACTGAGCCACCCAAGCACCCCAGATTGTATGTAAGTTTAGTTGAAAGTAGTTGTTTTCAGATAGTGATGAACTTTACATTATATGAGATCTTAAACTCAATGAAATAATTATTAATCACCAAACTTTACTTAAGTAATCATGTACTGTAAAAATAAGCAGGATTAAAAGATGACCACATTCAAATTTATAGTTGTTGGACAACTAATCCTGCTGCTAAAGAGATATTGATGAAACAGGAAAAAAATATGAATATACTATGAATCTGTGAAAATGAATTTTACTGGAAAAGTGACCTTAGGACTATGGTCTAGTTTTAATGAAAGTACATCTTACAGAAGCAGCCTAAGATTTTTGCATAACATCCAAAGTTTCTCTCTCATTAATTTATTGAACTTTCCTAAGACAGGGGTTAAATGATGATTTTCACTATAAGCATTCAGTTTAGCAGCTAAAGAAGAGGAAGAGAAGAAAGTTATGGGGCTATTATTCAAAGTTGTTCTTTCCTTTGTAAAAACCGAGAAGTCACAGTTATCCTGAGAAGTGCATAAAATGTGATGGAAAGTGATGACAAATATTCTCAGACAAAAAGTAAAACCAAGTTTTGGGGAAAAATCTTTTGTCTAATGACAGGATTATACTGTGTTTATCAAAACTTTAGAATTTATTAAATCCTCAGTATGCAATGCTTGGTATGATGGTGATAAGTACTTAAGTAAAACTATCTTGACCTCTCTTCATAGAGAAAATTAGAAGATAAAGGGTTTTGTTTTCTTGTTTTTTTGTGAGCTGTGAGGTAGAGAACACTCATTTATGTATTGACACAGCAGAAATAAATAAAGTAATAAAAGTCACTGTTTGGAGAATGTATGCATTTATGCCTACGTGTCAAACTGTATACTATTATGTAAATTCAATAGTCAATTATCAATAATTTTCTCCCTGATCTTCATTTCTTTCTGGAAAAATGTAAATTGTGACCTTTGATAATACATGATTTCAGTGTGCTGTAAAAAATAAGACTGAGCAAGGGCAAAATCAATGCACAACTTTGTTTTCTGCACTGAGATACCCAGTAGACATAAAGAAAAAAAATGCATTCATACAAGTTTTGAAGCGATAGTTGAAATAAAATTTGTATTTGAATAACTTTCTTTGTGCCAGTAGCTTTAGCTATAGGATTTCAAGATTATTTTCAGAGCCTCAAATCTGGTATCCATCAGAATGACATATTAGCATCTTGAGAGATATGAGTATATCGTTTTCATGTAAAAGTATATGAATTTAAAATTTTCAGAAAATATTTCAGGACAAAGTAAGAACGAACTAGTGGTCCACATGGTTTAATTTCCAGGATTCCAATTCTTGCTAAAACCTTGCTGATCCCTTATACACATCAGAATTTTTAAATGATTGGATATTACTGGTATAATTTAAATTTCTTAAAATAATTAATTGAATATTAATACTTTGTAGAATCAAATTTAAGTTAGAAATCCAGTACCTGGTTTCCTGATTTGTCCTGATTTGAAACATTCTTCCAGATTTTGAAAGTTTTAGATTATGCCCAGGAATATCTAATCATATCTTGTCAGCAAGAAAATCTCTATGGCTTTTGTGTCCATGTTGCCTCAATCTTTTTACTCAGAGGCTCCATGGGTTTTAGGTCTATGTGCTCATTTGTTTATCATTGACATTCTCCTTGGTAACTATGATGTATTTGAGTTTCAAAGCTATGAAAATCTTATTTTATTTTTCCAAGATCAACTAATAACTCTTAAAAGGAGTTGAGAAATGGAAAAGAGTGAACATTTTAGAAAGTGGGATACGAAGCTGATGAGAAAAATATGAATGGAAGTTAGACAACCTGTCATTTTATGTTGCTTGGGAGAGGCACAGACCAGATAGATATTTGCATTTAGATTGGAATTAGGTTGGGGCGCCTGTGTGGCTCAGTCTGTTAAGAGGCTCAGGTCATGATCTTATGGTTCATGAGTTCCAGCCTCACTTCTGGCTCTGTGCCGGCAGCTCAGGGCCCAGAGCCTACTTCAGATTCTGGAAGCAGGCCCTAGCAATCTGTTTGAACAAACCCTCTGAATAATCCTGATGGATGCTGAAGTTGCTCTGGATGAATTTATTTGGAAAGACAGAGAATAATTTTAAGAAAGTGTGACTTTGAATTTTTTTTTCAGTGTTTATTTATTTTTGAGAGAGAGACCGAGACAGAGCACAAGCAGGGGAGGGGCAGAGAGAGAGGGAGACACAGAATTGGAAGCAGGATCCGGGCTGGGAGCTCTCAGCACAGAGCCCTATGCAGGGCTCGAACTCAGGATCCTCAAGATCATAACCTGAGCTTCACTGACTTAGCCATCCAGGCTCCCCAAGAAAGTATGACTTTGATGTCAAGATTTTGAAGGTGATATGTTAGACCCAGAGAGGTGAATGGTTGATATGGAATGATGAAACATCACCAGAAAATGAGGAAGGAGGTCAAGGAATAGAAACAGGTGTTGGACAGATTTACATGTTGACCTAACAATTCATCAAAAATGATTGTGAAAGTACTAACGGAGAGAAATTTATGAATCAGTAGCAAATAGTTTTCAACAAGTCTGGAGTAATTGGGACTAAAAGGATACTTTAAAAGAGCTACTGTTCTCTAAAGAAAAAAGATATAACATTTTTAAGTAACAGAAATGAACAATGGACAGATTTTTTCCACCCCGCAGGCATCATGATACACTGGGTGGGACAAAAACTAAAAAAAAAAAAACTAAAAAAAAAAAAAAAGAAGAAGAAAAAGACCAATCATAAATGAGCAGATCAGAAGAGACATGTGACTCAGTGTTGTAGACATTCGATCCCTTCATGAAATGCGTAGATTTTTTTTCCTATAGGAAGGTTTTTATTTTAGAAAATAAAATATTTGTCATTGTGAGCAAAACATCAGATCATACCATATCCAGGAGTCAAACAGAAATTTTTCTTTTCATGATGGTGCTGTACATAAAAAGAGCAAAAACTCAAAAGCATGACTTAGAATATTTACAGATTTACATATTGATGCAAATCAATTACTTCATATAGGTCTTCGCTCAATTTTCACATAATCACAATTCCTTTTTTGACTAACTTCTCCAAAAAATTCTTCCATCACTCTCAATCTCTTATTTTCTCAATTACTTATCACCCAGATTTATTTAGCACTCATACCACTTGCCAGAGCCCTGCATTACAATATGCTTCTATTTACTTACTTGTATTGTTTACCCTAGTATAGAATGTTTCATAAGGTTATGGACCTCACCTTGTCTGTCACTATCATTAATTCTTATGAGAATGGTGTCTGATACAAATCCATCCCTCAGTTAATTTTCTGGAATAAATAAATGAACACATTAATGACTATGGTGTTGCTGCTGTAATGATAGAGGTCGTCCATTAGATAGCATGACATATTTATTTTTACATCAGAAATCATTGGTGCTGGCAATTATGACTAATTTCTTAGCTACTGCAATATTTTAAAGCATTCTCTAGGGAAAAAGCTATGTACTTTCATTAGATCTTGAAAGAGACCTGTGAGGGGAGGAAAAATAAGAACCTTTGTTTAGGAAAAATAAATTTTAAAACAGAACAAAGCTTTTAAAATCATTCTTATGTATAAAAAATTATAGAGGTAAAAGTGAAAAACAAATAATATTTCATCATCTGAAGTAAACACCTTTAACAATAATCTATGAACTTATACATGGTAATAAAATATATTTATATTATAATACACATATTTCTATACATATATTTACATATTTTATTATCATATTATTTATTAATATGATTTGATTTTTATTCAACAATATGACCTAGAATTCCATGACAATAAATATGGATTAAATTTTTTCTACTTAATGGCTACATGATTTTGCAATGCTAGTTTGTATTATAATACAGTTAAATAATTAAGTGCTAGACCCTTAATTTGTCTCCAAAACTCTACAACCCTACAATAAACAGGGAAAACATTTATACAGATGAATGATTTTCTATTTATAATGAAATCTATCACGACCAAAAAGCATCTTAATGATGCACAAAATTCCATTTCATTTTTTACATCATGACTAATTCTGCATTTATTATATTAGTGACTTTTACTAAGAGAAATATTTAAAGTTAAAACAAAGCTGAAATGATAGGATGGAATGTTTGAACTTGTGTGACATTTAATGAAAATTTAACAATCGCTATTCACTTCAAAACACCCCTGAAATATAAGAACTATGGGACACAGAACACATATCCAGAATACTTTTCCACTATTGCTGGCAGGTGAGAGTAGATCATGGTCAGTCATTGAGATAAAAACTATTTTGTGCAAATAAAGTAAAAATATAAATATGCTCTATATCTATATTAGTGCTATTGACCTTGTAAATGTCTTGAGAAAATTTGTTTTCCTTGTGGGAAGAGTTGATGACTTAGGTAAGTATCATCATGAAGATAGCAAGGAAACAAATACCAGCTACGGGACCCTGCGAAGTAAAAATATTCCCTGGATTTTCACTTACTTTCGCACTGCACCTCCAATTTTTTAATACATTCTTTAGGTAAGACTATCTGTTTTCTAGTAAAAAAAAAAATAACATTTGGAGAACAATATAAGGAACTCTATGTGAAGATGTCAGAAATATATTTATCAGCCTAGGCAGAATTTGAGCTAAATTGAGTCAGTTACTTCTTAAGTGAGTGGTTGTTAAACTCACTTTAAGAATTAGCCTTCACAGTTTTGCCATTACTAATAGCTTTGGAATGTCATAACTTAGGATCTATGACTATATCTATACCTTACTGGAACTCTACATTATTCTAAGGTAAATTCACCTCACATACAGCCTCGCTGTCTCATCCAGCAGGAAACGAATGTCTGGCTTCCCAAATGTCTTTCCTGAGAGTAAACACAACTTTCCCTCAAATGTCTAGCAAACGTTGCCTGTCCACGCCAGATTTGTAGTGTATGCCTATTCATGACCAACTCGGTGAGAGGGAAAATGGTTTTGTCACTAGAAGAATCGTAACACTTCTTGAGAAATGAAGTTTTTCTTGTTGTCCTAAATCCCTTGAAAGGTCTCCACAGACCAGTAAATAGTTGGCTACTTGTCTTCTTTGCATGCATTATCAGAATTTAACATCTGAAAGGACTACCTCACAGCTATTTTTTTTAACCGATACAGCTGATGTACAATGTTATATTAGTTTCAGGTGTACAATCGCTTCTCGGCCTTTTGGCTAAGATCAAGTGTAGTTTCAGGTGTACAAAATAGTGAATCCGTAATTGTATACATGACACAATGCTCAGCATAAGGGTAATTACCATCTGTCACCACACAGAATTTTTATGATATGATTGACTATATTCCCCTGAGATGCTATTTTTTTAAATGTAGTTTAACCAAAGCAATACTAATTCCAGAGTACAGATCTGAGAAGAAAACTGTCATTTCTTCGTACACGTGAATGGCAGTCACAGGAAATGTGAATAGTGGTTTGAATGACTCCATTCACCTTTAAAATTTTCCTATATCCAAGAAATATGCTCTTATCACACTCCTTTCTCCACATTATTGTGGGAAATTGAATTAAAAATATATAAGAAAAAATCATGACGGGGTAAAAATTAAATGGAGGATATCATTGAGGTGCAACAGATATTTCAAATGTTGCTAAATATGCATGGGCAATGAAATCTGTGATTACCTGAGTTAATTTTGCATGTAAGTATCAGTGAATTAACTATTTTTTGATCTACTCCTGGGAAATGATCAAGGAAGAATTTTCTAAGATTTGGGCTGCTGAAACACACACACACACACACAACCACAATTGAATTTCTGTTTTATTCCTTTTGTAAATAAATCTAAGATGAAAACACATATTTGGTTTTAACAACTTCGGAGAAAATATGCTAAGGTGAAATGAATGGCAATCATGTGATTTAGGTGATCCCTGAACACATGTGCGCATGGGAAACAGAAAACATTAAGGCAAGTCATAGTTTTAAATCAGAATTCCACAGCATTATATACTAAATGGGATCTTGAGGGGTCCCATGGGATCTTTAATTTACCTTTAAACTCTTTTTAAGAATAATAACTTACTGTTTAGTGACTAATCATTTAGAAAAAAGCCTGGGAATCTAATCACTTTCAAATCATTGTAAAAAATTATTTTAATTTAAAAATGGGTTCAGGGAGGGGCGCCTGGGTGGCTCGGTCGGTGAAGCGTCCGACTTCAGCTCAGGTCATGATCTCACGGTCCGTGGGTTCGAGCCCCGCGTCGGGCTCTGTGCTGATAGCTCAGAGCCTGGAGCCTGTTTCCGATTCTGTGTCTCCCTCTCTCTCTGCCCCTCCCCCGTTCATGCTCTGTCTCGCTCTGTCCCAAAAATAAAAATAAACGTTGAAAAAAAAAACAAAACAAAAAGAAAGATCAAATGGAAACCACTCTTGCATTCCATCATTGTGTTCTTCTTACAGAAATCCTGAAGAGTTGAAGTGGAACATGTAGAAGGGAAAAGTGAGGGTCACCCCTCACCCCAACCACGTTTCCTTCCAACAACTTGATTCCATGCCAGGTGTTTGAACAAATACAGAGCATTGACTCAACTCTAATTTTCAGGATTTACCGCCATAATCCCAACCAATAAACATTTTAGGTGGAGCAGAGCCAGCTAATCTGCTATTTTGGAACTTCATGAAGACTGTCTTTCTATGTGCTATGCAAACTTGTTGGTAAAATTAAGTTTTTTCTAAATGTTTATTTATTTTTGAGAGAGAGACAGAGACAGAGTACGAGCGGGGAAGGTGCAGAGAGAGCGGAAGACACAGAATCCGAAGCAGGTTCCAGGCTCTGAGCTGTCAGCACAGAGCCAGATGCGGGGCTCGAACTCACAGACTGTGAGATCATGACCCCAAGTCAGTCATTTAACCAACTGAGCCACCCAGGTACCCTCTGTTGTGGCAAAATAAAATGAAAGAATAAAGATATGGTTTTAGTGAACTATGAAGTGCCCCTTAGTTTGCCCCTCCCTCGTGTGGGAGTAGCACATTTATATTTGGTACAATTACTTACCATAATTAAAACCGAGTATCAGTTGGAAATTCTTCAAAATGTGACGAGTGGAAGCAGAAAATGCATGATTGAACTGTAGAAGAGAGTTGAAGTCAGAAATTTGGAGTCCAGCAGCAAAAGAATCATTTCTAAGTGGTAGGAAGTTTATTGCAGTGAACTATAGTGAAGTATCAAATGTTGTACATACACATAGAGGAATAGAGAACCCATGAATATCTTTCCCTTCCTTCTTCATGCCCTGTAGCAATTTTGTCAACTTCTCATCAAAAATCCTTGAAAGTTTTTCCTGCACTCCTATTCAGTACAAACTTATCATACTAACTGCTGCTTTTGTCTCAATTTTTTTTTATATCACAATACCTCCAAAACCATTCTGAAACAAGTATATATGTATTTGTGAAATGCAAAATAGAAAGGAATGTGTGACCAACACCATACATTATTTGTGAAGAGGGGAGACACAGACCGTGGAAAACTTTTTTTAGTTGATAATACTTGTCACAAATATATGAATGAGGGCTGCCTGGGTGGCTCAGTCGGTTAAGCGTCCAACTCTTGATTTCAGCTCAGGTCATGATCTCACAGTTTGAGCCCCTCACTGGGCTCTGTGCTGACAGTGCAGAACCTGCTTGGGATTCTCTCTCTCTCTCTCTCTCTCTCTCTCTGCCCTTTCCCTGCTTGCTCACTTTCTCTCTCTCTTTCTCAAAATAAATTAAAAAAATTTTTAAATCCCAAATATATGAATGAAGGCTTACATACTCAAAGTGTTTTACCTTTGTACATATCATAGACATTTGACTTTTAACATTGAGCAATGGTAGTTTATGAAAATATAATGTCTTAAAGAGGTAGGTAACAATGCAACTCTTCCTTGTTTGAATTTTGACATAAGCTAGAAAAGTACACTTCCTACACATCATCGGAAGGAAAAAAAATAGATAAAGAAAAGAGTAAAACATACCCTGTGGCATCCTGGACAAAAATGTCTGGATTCCACATTTATTGGATATTAGAGACATTTGCTAATTTTTATTCCCAAAGCTCAATAAAGTTAATTAAAGTTCATAAGAATAAACATAAAATATTCACATGAATAACATATTAAGTCATAAGCACTTTGTTCCAATGGAGAGAAGCTGATTTACAGACTTAAAATATAGTTTTTACATACATTGGGGCCTGGCCAATGAACCAAATCAAATAGGCTAATGAATTGATTAATCTTAAGATGGATTAATTAGGTTAGAATTATGAATTTAGAAATTAAAAAGTGATAAATTATTTTGTTAGCAGGTAATGGCGGTTGACAATTTGCTACAAATTCTCATAGTATTTATTATAATAACATTAATCATACACAGCTGTTCTGCTCTAAAAGCAGTTAAGGGTAATTCCACAGAGTTTCATTTAAAAGCAATATCTTCTGTTCACAGGAAAGGAGTTGAGCATGTAAAGATACATTAAATAATAAGAAATATAAGATGAGCTTTTCATGTGCTCATAAGTTAGTTTTAAAAGGAGGAGACACCTTTCTAGGTGAGGATTTGGATAAATCTCTAGTATATCACAATAATTTGCACAGTCCACCTCTAGTATATTTAATACTCATTTGAGCAGTCCTCGGCTTCTCTTGAGCTTCCTTTTTTTTTATCCATCATGCTCTAAGGGCTGGCTGGACCTGCGAGGTGAGAAAAACATTTCTAATGTTCAGTTATTGTCAGTAAAATGGGGGTGTAGAATTTACGTCTTTATGGCCTCAGCTTAGACTGTATTATTTACCATGCTTTAATACTAAGCTAGCATTAGAAAACTGATTGGGGAGATTTCTAAATAGGCTATCATCTGGAGAATTTGCGATTACTTCGGGTTGGCTTGCTTCTTAAAAGTCAGATAAAACTAACTCACAAAATATTGTGGTCCAGGTGCATTTTAACACATTAAATCATTTTTTTTTCTTAAATGATATAGTCCAGAGGAACATTTCCGAAGAATGTTCTCATTATCTCCAAGTCTCCACATTTGTTGCCATGGGACTGGATAACAATAATTAGCAGTAGTACTTATGCTTTGGTGGTATATCTCCTTTAGCATCCCTAATTTTGCATATTTTACACTGTCTCTTACATCAGGCTTGTCAGTTATTTATATAATAAATGGTATTTTCAAAGTAACAAGTGATTGGGTTTATTTATCCAGTTGGCTATTTTTTGCATAGTTCATTTATTTCACTATTTACCTTTACTATTTCCTCCTCTTAATTTTTGGTTTATATTGTTCTTTTTTTTTCTCATTTCCTGATATAAGTATTTCTTTTAGTTCTCATTATTAGTCATTTCTTATGTGGTGAAATAAGACTGATACACTTGAATTATTAGGTCGATTTTGCTGTAATCTGTTAAAATTGGAAATCAGACTAAATAAACTATGTGGCTCCAAGAAGAAGGGGGAGAAGGAGAAGGGGGGGGGGGAGGGAAGGAGGAGGAGGAGGAGGAGGAGAAAAGGAAGAGGATGACACGATGAGGGATGCAACATAACACAGAGGTCAGAGGAACATTTCACAAAATGCACCTTTCAAGAAAATGCAAACAGAAGGGGAAGAATTAGGATTTTGAGGCTTTCCAACCTGAGATCCCCTGCCAACCTTCTTTTCTAAAACTGTGGAAACCAGAAGTGGAAGCCACAGCTTTAACTCGGGTGCCAGAAATAGGGATCCACAGCTGGGGATTCAAAGAGGCAAATTCTGGTAGCAAGGATATCACAGAACAACACATATTTTGAGCATATGGTCTTCCAAATGTCTGACTGTTAGATATATATGCACGTGTTCAGGAGGCCCCAGGGCCAAACAGAAGCAGTAGGGGGAGAGAGGGAGCTGGAATGATAGAGCTGGGTGGGGTGAGATGTGTGAGGTTTTGCTGTTAGAACGGTGCACTCCTAAAACTCTGCAGCTCAGGAAGCAGAAAGCTGAAGCCCTCTGATTTTCAAACATTAGATGACAGAGTCAGAGGCTGGCAAGGAGCTGTAAATTGTACAGAAATTAGAGAGACATCCCCGGGAGGTTGGGATAAAACAGCAATGATGGAAAACAAGAACAGCATAGGTATTAGTTTCTGTGAAATACAGAGAAGAAAAATTTTGTTCTTTGAGTCCAAGGAAATTAACTGCCATATAGAGCAGCAAATAAAATGGTATATTTTCCACAATGTCCAATTTTCAACCCAAAATTATTAGAAATAACAAGAAATAGGAAAATGAGACCCACTGAAGAAAAGAGGCAGTCAATGGAAACAGACTCTGAGATCAGAAATTATACTTATCAGACAAAGAACAGCTATTGAACGTATGGTTAAATGCTTAAAATATGTATCTATTTAAAATAAAGGAAAATGCATATTCAGGTAAGAACTATCAAACAAGAAATTGAAATAATGTCTTTAAAAGTAATATTTTCAAAGCTGAAAGGCAGAATAACTATTTTTTTCTTTTCACAAATTATATTTTTATATTTTTTAAAAATATAAATTTACTGTCAAGTTAGCTAACATGCAGTATATACAGTGTGTTCTTGGCTTTGGGAGTAGATTCCCATGATTCATCACTTACTTACAACACCCAGTGCTCATCCCAACAAGTGCCCTCCTCAATGTCCATCACCTATTACCCATTTTCCCCCTCTCCCTCGCCCTCCCCCCAACAGTTTGTTCTCTGTATTTAAGAGTCTCGTATGGTTTGCCTCCCTCTCTGTTTGAAACTACTTTTTTCCCCTTCTCTTCCCCATGGTCTTCTGTTAAGTTTTCTCAAATTCCACATTAGGAGTGAAAACATGATATCTGCCTTTCTCTGACTGACTTATTTCACTTAGCAGAATACCCTCCAGTTCCATCTGTGTTGTTGCAAATGGCGAGATTTCATTCTGTCTCATTGCCAGGTAGTATTCCATTGTATATATAAACTACATCTTCTTTATCCATTGATCAGTTGATGAACATTTGGGCTCTTTCCATAATTTGGCTATTGTTGATAGTGCTGCTATAAACATTGGGGCACATATGCCCCTACGAATCAGCACTCCTGTATCCTTTGTGCTATTGCTAGGTCGTAGGGTAATTTAAAAGCTGCTAGAGTTGATAAATGAATTCAGCAAAGTTGCAGGATATAAAATCAATGTACATAAATTGGTTACATTTCTATACAGCAATAATGAAGAAACAAAGAGAAATCAAGAAATCTATCCCATTTACAATTGTACTAAGACCCATAAAATACCTAGGAATAAACCTAACCAAAGATGTAAAACTCTGTATGCTGAGAACTGTAGAAAGCTTATGAAGGAAATTGAAGAAGACACAAAAAAATGGAAAAATAGTCCATGCTCATGGATTGGAAGAACAGATATTGTTAAAATGTCAATACTATCCAAAACAATCTACACATTCAACACAATGCCAATCAAAATTGTACTGGCATTCTTCTCAGAGCTAGAACAAACAATCCTAAAATTTGTATGGAACCACAAAAGACCCCAAATAGCCAAAGTAATGTTGAAAAAGAAAAACAAAGCAGGAGGCATCACAACCCTGGACTTTAGCCTCTACTACAAAGCTGTAATTATGAAGACAGTATGGTATTGGCACAAAAACAGACACATTAGACCAATGGAATAGAATAGAGAACCCAAAACTGGATCCACTAATGTATGGCCAACTAATCTTTGACAAAACAGGAAAGGGTATCCAATGGAAAAAAGACAGTCTCTTTAACAAATGGTGCTGGGAGAACTGGACAGAAACATGCAGAAGAAATAAACTAGACCACTTTCTTACACCATACACAAAAATAAACTCAAAATAGATGAAAGACCTAAATGTGAGACCAGAAACCATCAAAACCCTAGAGGATAAAATAGGCGACAAGTTCTTTGACCTAGGCTGCAACAACTTCTTACTTGACATATCTCCAAAGACAAGGGAAACAAAAGCAAAAATCAATCACTGGGACCTCATTAAGATAAAAAGCTTCTGCACAGCAAAGGAAACAATCAACAAAACTAAAAGTCAACCAATGTAATGGGAGAAGATATTTGCAAATGACATATCAGATAAAGGGTTAGTATCCAAAATCTATAAAGAACTTACCAAACTCAACACCTGAAAAACAAATAATCCAGTAAAGAAATGGGCAGAAGACGTGAACAGACACTTCTCCAAAGAAGACATCCAGATGGCTAACAGACACATGAAAAGATGTTCAACATCACTCATCATCAGGGAAATGCAAATCAAAACCACAATGAGATACCACCTCACACCTGTCAGGGTGGCTAAAATGAACAACTCAGGAAACAACAGATGTTGGCAAGGATGTGGAGAAATGGGAACTCTTTTGCATTGTTGATGGAATTGCAAACTGGTGCAGTCTCTCTGGAAAACAGTGTGGAGGTTCCTCAAATAACTAAAATTTTTTGAAATGCCATTTAGACTCACAGCAGACTGGAGATTTAAAAAAATGTGTGTGACCTTGAATATAGATCAAAACAAACGACACTCTCTGAAGCAAAAAGAAAAATATTGAAGAAATATGGATCGAGTTTCACTTCCACCAATAATGTGATAGCAAGAACCAGAATTACACTTGTATAATAACTTATTAGTTCCAGAAGTTTCCCTGCTGATCCTATCCATTTTCTACATAGACAATCATGTCATCTGTGAACAAAGAGAGTTTTAGGTCTTCATTACCCATCTATATACTTTTATATACTTTTCATGTCTGATTGCATTGGCTAGGACTTCCAGTACAAGGTTGCAAAGGAGTGCAGAGAAGGGACATCTTTCCCTTGTACATGATATTAGTGGAAAAGCTTTACATTTTTCACCATTAAGTATGATATAGGTGCAGGTATTTTGTAGATATTATTTATTAAGTTGAGGAAGTTCATTCTCTATTCCTAATTTAGTGAGAGTTTTTATCATGAATGAGTGTTGAATTTTATCAAATATTTTGTCTCCATTTATTGATAGGTGACTTCTAAGTCACACAAATTGGTACGTGATTTGTAAATTTGTAAATGTGAGATAAATCTCACAACGCTGTGAGGTCTGTCTTATTACTGGTTCCTACTGCAGTTTTTAACTCTCAGACTTCTCCACACCTGATCTCCAGCATTTCATCAATTATTGTGCAGTTTTTCTTATCCTGGTGCTGGTTCCCATGGTGGAAAGCCCTTTGAGTCTCTGTTCAAACTGCAATTTCCTGTATTCACCTACCTGCCTTGAAACTTGGCAGCAGTGATTTTTCCCTGGGTCCCCTCTAAAAAGAGTTGTTGATTTTCCAGTCTATTGAGTTGTTACTTCTTGGTAGAGTAGATTAGTGACTCCCAAGCTTCTTAAATGCAGAACCCCAAAACCCACTAATCTACTTTGGTCACATAAATATGCATATTTTGAACATTTCATATAAATGGAATCATACATTTGTGACATTTCTCTGGAACTGTCTTCATTTTTCTTCATTCTTCAGATTGCACATTATCTTGATCTACTTTTAAGTTAGCGTATTCTCTCTTTTGCCAATTCAAATTGATGATCAAACTTCCTCTAGTGAAATTTTAACTTCAGTTATTATACTTTTTGTATATCATAATTCCCACTTTTAAAAATAATTTCTTTTTGGGGCACCTGGGTGTCTCAGTTGGTCAACCATCCAACTTCACCTCAGGTCACGATCTCATGGTTTGTGAGTTTGAAGCCGGCCTGGGATTCTCCCTCTCTCTGTCTCTGTCTCTGTCTCTGTCTCTGTCTCTAAATAAGTAAGCTTTAATAAAATAAAAAATAAAAATAATTTCTATCTATTCACATCTGCCTATTTGATGAGACCTTGTTATCTCACCTTCCTATAATTCTCTAAACGTGGTTTCCTTTAGATTTTTTACTATATTTACAATCAATGTTGAGAAGACTTTGCTTGCAAACCATACCAATTGTCCACCACTGTGAGTTTTTATTGTCTGCTATTTTTAATGTCTACAGTTCAAATTGCCCATTTGTTTGCATGTCTCGTGCTTCTTAGAAAACAATTTAAATGATAGATTTTAGCAATTCTGGGTCATGATGCTTTCTTGATATTGATATTATTGTCTTTGTTTACTTCTTTACTTCTTTATTTAGAGGCATGATGGGCTAATTCTCCAGTCTATTTTCCCACTTTGGGCAGCCTCAGATGTCCCTACACAGATCTTTCCTTTTGTTTTTATTGGCCTAGCCATCTAAGAGTCATTCCTGGATCAACATGTACCACTTTTTGTTCAGAATTTGTTCTTTATGCCCCCTTGGTCAGTTAGATTTCTATCCTCTGCTATTGTGTGTCTGTGTGTATGCCTGGGAGGCCACTATTATAGTCCAAAGAGTTTAGATTTTTGCACCTTTGCAATTGTTTGCCAGGGATGCTGTAACAAAATACTATAGTTTGAACAACAGAAAACTGTCATCTCATAGCTCACAAGCTAAAAGACCAACCTCAGGGCAGGGGTTAATTACTTCTGAAGACTAAAAGGGAAGAATCTTTTCTAGTTTTCTCTGCTTGACTTATATATGGCTGTCTTTTCTGTACGTTTTTTTCACATCATCTTACCTTTGTTTACATCTATGTCCAAGTTTCCCTTTCTAATAAAGAGACCAGTCATCCTGGATTAGGATTCAGTCAATAACCTCACTTTAATGTGATTATCTCTTTAAAGATGCTATCTCTAAATAAGGTCCCACTCTGAGGTACTGGGCTTAGGACTTTAACTTGGTCCTGCACACAGTATTTCAGAGTGCCGGGATGACTATGATGTTATTTTAAGTCTATTTTCCTAGGAATTGACCCTGGGTAGGTATAGCTTACCTTTCAGTGTTTGGTTAGAGAGAGGTTCCCTTTCACCATTTGTGTTTCTGCCCTATGTTGATGGTCTCCATAGAGCTTGGGGAATGTTACCAAGTTTGCCTCATGTTTTCTCTGATTGTTTCTATGTGAGTGGAGGCTAGCACATGTGTGCAGTTTTCTTGATCCACACATTTGCGTTAGTTCCTAGGAGGGCTCTTTGAGATTTCCTCTTTCCGGGATCTCTCTCTATTAAATTTCTGGTGAATTGGCTGTCTTCTTTGTTTCCCTGTAAATTATATGTACTTAAGATGTTTCTAAATTTGCCTTAGCCCACGTATGTAACACAGAGGTCAATTAAAGCAGGCAAACAAATGTCTGATATCTTCAGGATGGTCCTAAAGAGACATAATATATCAACCGCACTGCACTTCTTCCCTAGACCTATCAAAACATTCTTAAATACACACCAGCTCCTCAGGTAGACTACCTATAAAAGCAGAAGCCATGGCTTTCACATTGAAGAACTTCCCTTGGGTTCACAGAACTGAAGCTCTGATTTTCCTCTCAAAGTCTGAGCATTTGCTATCATTTTACTACACAGAGTCTGCATCTTTATGGATTCTATTCTTAGCCTCTATCATTGAATTCTAAGCATTGCGTTTCAGCTCCCGAGAAAACTGAGCGATCCATTATTTGAGAAATTGTGACTTTTCGCGTATTTGATATCTTAGTCTAGTGATGCAACTGTATAAGACATGGCCATATATTCAGGTTTCCAAAGACTGGAAAGCAGGCCAAGTCTCACAGAAGTATTTTTGTGGAGAAGTGTTGTTTGGTGACTATACTTTACGACTACAAAGATGAAAGAAGCTGTTCTTATGCCATGCATATAAATTTTAATGTTATCTCTGGTCATGGAACAATGAATATGCCAGTAGCTGAGGCTGCTTATCACTGACCCATTAGAGCCCTCAACTCTGATTACAAAATATAAAACTTTCCAAAAGTATATTATAGCTGAGACTTTATATTAGCCAAAACTGGTGCTCAGACAGGCTTGCCAAATTACTTGTAGACATTAATGTAAAATTATTGCTGATTTTAAGTGTGAGGGTCACCCAATGATTTCATGTTCTCACTTTTTGGCCTTAGAGACAACTCAGTTTAATGCAACCCTTCTGTGGAAGTCAAATTCTATTAAAGAATGCCATATGATTCCCTTTTTCTTATTCAACATTGTGATCAATAGTTGTAGAGAGATCTGTTTATCTTATTTATTTTACATTTGCAGACCAAATGAATATCCTGAACACATAATTAATTTTTATAGCAACTAGCCATATTTGTTTTTGGCCAGCTTAATTCTTTTAATCAAATTTGGATTTATTTACCTATTAAAAGGACAACATTTATTGAATGTATTTGAACACAAGGCCTACATGAGTCTCAGTAATATTTCTTTGCCTTGTGAAAATGGGGGTTTACATGTCCCCATTATTTTGATTGCCAAATGCAAAATAACTAACTATCTGCCATTTGGAAAATGGATATGTCCATTTTACCTTTAAGAACACCAATTTCATGAGGAATAACAGGATGACATTGAAATTCAAAGCCTTGAATTTCTGCCTTCCACATGGATTCTGACTTTGGTCTTGTGACTGGCCTCAGTCAGCGGAAGATAATCAAACATGACATAAATAAAAGCTTGGTAAGCATTGCAGCATGTCTACACTGCAGCTTGTTTTTCTTCGGAATGCTCTTGGGATCTAAGTGTTTTGAAAAGAAATCCAACATACCACAAGGAAGAACAGAGAGGGATTGAGAGAAAGGGGTCCCAGACTTCCAGATATCCCCACTACACACTCATGAGTGAGGTCACTTTGAATGTTCCAGCGTAAGCTACCGTCTGGCTGCAGCAGCATAGAATATTCTAAAGAGCCCAGCAGGAGGACCAATCAACTCAAAAACACATGAGCAAAGATACAATATTTTTTTTTTTAATTTTAAGCCATTAACTTCGGAGTATTTTTTTACAAAAGAGTAGGCAACTGCAGTTAGTGGTGCTTTTGGAACTTCAATGTGCATTTGAATCTCCTGGGTACCTTTGATAAATTTCAGGTTATGATTCGGTGGTCTGGGTTCAGGACTGGAGGTTCTCCATGTTCTACAGTTTCTAAGTTGATGCCAGTGAAGCTTCTGTGTAGAGCAAGCACACTTTAAGCATGGAGGACCAATCATTCATTGTTCTTGACCTATCCTAAGACCAGTTCTGGGCATATAATCGTATTAAAAACTCAGATAAGTCCTTTGTTTCAAAGTCAATTTAATAGGGGAGTGAGTATGGTAGATATGCTTTTCTAGTAACAAATACAGACAAATACACCATTGCATATGTGTGCCTTAAGTTTTGGGTGCCTGGAGAAGTCTGCTTTGAGGCGATCATTGCCTTTAATATTTCAAATATAATAGTTCAGTCACCAATAATTAATCATCTAGGAGAATCTTCAGAAGGGTTACACCCTTCTTATTATAAACTCCTACACCATTGAATTCTGCTACGTGATTGGCCCCATTGAATCTGCAATCTTTTCACACCATTTTTATCTACACTAAGAAATACTTCTACTGTTTTACTTCCTTCCACACTGTTTTGTGAATATACTGCTTATTTATACAATGAACTCTTATTGAAGGTTTGGAGCAACAGAGAATTCAGGATATATCGTTATACAGTCAACAGCTTAAAGCGGAATGTTAAACATTTTACTCACAGTATTGATTTTGTTTGTTTACTTGTTTTTGCTTACCCATGCCTCTGTTAAGACCTCAATTAATGTCATCTTTTCCATTCTTGCTCCATGCATCCATCAGCCTTAGCCCCTAATATCGCTCTCACTTTTTTCAACAGATTAATTTTCCTTACCATCATTTATCCAAATTAGTCTCCTTATCTAAATGTATTGATCCCAACTTATTAAGGTGTTCGGCTAAATTACCTATGGCCCAACATTTGAAAGTGTTCTGCATATCATGGTAATAAAGCTGTGTTAACAGGTTTCTACTTTAATAAAGTCACTTCTATTAAAACAACTTTTAGAAAAACTAAGAGGGATTACTGGAAGGTTAAGGTGGGACAATAGAGTAAAAGGATGAGATACTTGCATCTAAACTTACTCATCTCTTTTGTCCCTAGAATCTGAGTATATTCCCAGTCTCTTTCCCATACTCAGAATCCCTGCCTCTCTTACAATAACTGATCATTTTTTTGCAAATTCATCCCTGCCCCATTCTTTCAAATCATGAATCTGCAGTAATTAAAGGGAAAAATTTAATAAGTTGTTATAGGAACACAGAATCATTCCATTCTAACTAATATAATGTCTAATATTAAGGTTCTTTATTCTGGAAAAGCATATCCAAAATTTTAAACTTGTTTTAGTGACAGATTCCATTAGCTGTAGCTGAGGAGTTGCCTGGTACTTTGAAGGACATTTTTGACAGTTCTCCTTCCAGGTTAAAGCTTGAAGAGTCACGGTATTGTCATGATAACTGTTGTCAATCAACCTCAACTCTACACTTTTAGTATCCTGTTAAAATCACATAACCAAGTGATAGTATAGATACATGTGTAAAAACAGTGAACACTTAATTTTGATCTTATTCAGAATGTGTATCAATTTATCTACAAGATTGACTGAAAAGGTACATTGATAGACTATATAATGGAAAATTAATTAAATACTTAGATGTACTTATAATTTAAATTCTACCCATATTCAAAATAATTTGAGGAATTACAACCCTATACTATAACATATAGTAATCATATACAATCTTCATAAGAGCTATCATGAAATGGTAAAAGTGTAAAACCAGAGACTGTGAAAGGCAGGCCATTTGTTTCAAATAAAATTTTTGTGAACCTTCTCTGAGTACAAATTGGAATTCTTAGACCCTACCTGAGTGTGTATTTTTTCCCACCAAAATTTCAGAGTTTAAATTACTTAATCTCTCACTGAAGCCAGAAGAGAAAAACAAATGGAACCTGTCATAAAAGACAGAACTTCTCAATTTAGAGATGAGTAGAGCTCATTCATCGGCAATACTAATGTAAAAAGTAATGTTCCAGGATGACATACAGCATACATTTATTACACCATATTGATTAGACACAAAAGCATTCTGGCAACACAATCGATACACGGTATCATGAACATCTGCCTCCATTTTCCCATAATAGTCACACTTCAGGCTTCTTGTCCTCGTGTTAGTGGTAGCACCTGCTTTCTTTCTCAAAGATTTCCAGGACTGGATGTTAAAATATTTAGCCACTCTATAAATATTAGTTTGCATCAGCTTTAATCAAGTTTATAAACACATAGAATATTAAATTTTGGTAGAAGAAAATGACCATCCTAAATTTTTATAGAGTGGTAAACTGATTATATGGGACTCAGAAAAAAAAACCAGAGCCAAGAGAAGACAAGAAAAATCAGTATAAATTAAATAATAAAGACAGTAGCCTGTAAATATGCATTTTTGATAAAGGTATTGAAATATTTCTATGTGTAATTTACCATTCTAAGCACACTTCTTGAGTTAATTATTCTAACATTTCTCTGATTTATGTTCTATTATATTGTTCCCATTTTATGGAAGAGTCAATTGAGGCACTCAAGCTGACATAGTGCAAATTTTAAAAATCTGTGTGTATATATATAAATTTTAAATATATATATATTTTAAATATGTATATTTTAAATGTACACATTTTTAAAACTGTATATATGTATACACACAAATACATATATTTATATCTATCAACCTATATATACTATATGTATATAATCATATATACATGTATAAATATATATACATATACATTATTATATATGTAGAATGCATTACACACATTATATAAACTTAGACGTATTATGCATATACACACATATAGTGCACAAATTATACCCATATTGTAAACATGTGTGCATACACATATTTAAAACTGAATACTGTGGCATTTAAAGAAGACTTCGGGATTTGAAGTCGGGTAGGCATGGGCCTTTGGCTTTACCTCTCTCTAGCAACATGATCTTCAACAAATTTTGTATTTTGCTTAAATCTTAGCACTTAGAATTGGTACCTGGCACATAGTAACCATTTAACAAATTTCAGTTCAGTTTTATGTGGTTTTCTGTGTCTAATGCAAAACCAAAGATAATTTATCCATTCCAAGTCTCTGGTTTAATGGTTTAAAAACCACAATATAATTTCATATGTTTTTAGCAATGGGCTTTATTTAGATGTTTCACTGGTAATCTCATATACTGTCTTATTCCTAGGAAACATTTGGCCATGCACAGAGGAGTGGAAAATAAGCTTCACTAATCAGGGAGGTGAGAGCTGGAGGAAGAGAGCAGGGAGCTCTACAAAGAGTGCAGGGGCACAAACAAAACAGTAAAAAGGAACTCAGGAGCCTCAGAAACATACAGGGTGTTAATTCTGCCATCGGACTTTGTATGTTGAGCCCCACAAAGAGCACTCAGTTAATTGCAAGCTTAGCTAATTATACATGGACTTTAAGACCATTACTGCATCCTTATTATTATTATTTTTTTTTTTTGCCTTGGTTTGTTTATGAATGTGTGCTTGTGATTCTGATTGGTGGCAATTCAAATCGATATGATACACAAAGCAAATGCTCCAGGTCTTTCATTTCAAAACAAAACTTTTAAGTAATCAGAAGGCGTGGTCAGTTTATTATCCTACAGAAGCAACACTTTTCAGAATACACAGGTGTTTTTTAAAAAATATAGTAAAATTGAGGTACCTGGGTGGCTCAGTTGGTTAAGCATCTGAATCTTGATTTTGGCTTAGGTCATGATCTCATGGTTTGTAAGACCAAGCCCCACATCAGGCTCTGTCCTGATGGTGTGGAAGCCTGCTTGGGATTCTCTCTCTCCTTTTCTTTCTGCCTCTCCCCCACTTGCGTTAGCTCTCTCAAAAATAAATAAACTTGGGGCGCCTGGGTGGCTCAGTCAGTTAAGTGTCCGACTTCAGCTTAGGTCATGATCTCACAGTTAGTGGGGTCCGAGCCCCACATCAGGCTCTGTGCTGACAGTTCAGAGCCTGGAGCCTGCTTCGGATTTTGTCTCTTTCTCTCTCTGCCCCTCCCCCACTCATGCTCTCTCTCTCTCTCTCTCTCTCTCTCTCTCTGTCTCTCAAAAATAAATAAAAACATTTAAAAAAGTCAAAAATTAAAAAAATACATTAAATAAATAATAAATAAATAAAATATAGCCAAATTTCATATGGAAGTATTTATTTTATCAGTATCGAATTCAATGTATTCTAATGCATTATGCTTCAATGAAGCTCACTTCTACATTTAAATCCAAAGAGGAGATGAGAAAGAAAATTTATAACTTAGTTTATATTTTTGTATGAAATGGTGTCTTTTATTTTTTATGTTAAAATATCTATAATTCTAAACATATAAAGGTATATGCTGAAGTTTATATTTCAAAACTACAGTGTAAACAAATGGAAAAAACAATTAGGAATAAGTCAGTGAAAGGGTTCACCTGACATCACTCTATACCAATGTACAAAATACGAGGGTCATTGTAATTCTGATCATTGGAAACCAACTGTATAACTTAAGATAGATTATATAAATAAAATATTACAATTACAATTTTATCGATGAAAAGAAAATTAAGCTTAAGTTATTAGAATTTACCTACTCTCTAATTTTTTTAATGTTTTTTTTTTTATTTTTGAGAGAGAGGTATAGAACATGAGTGGGAGAGGGCCAGAGAGAGAGGGAGACACAGAATCTGAAGCAAGCTCCAGGCTCTGAGCTGTCAAGCACAGAGCCCGATGCGGGGCTCGAACTCACGAGCTGTGAGATCATGACCTCAGATGCTTAACCAGCTGAGCCACCCAGGTGCTCCGAATTTACTTACTTTCTAAGATCAGATTACATTCGGGAAAAACATTTTAATAATGCATTCTCTAACTTATTAGTTGCTGTTTTTCTGATCACAGAAGGAACTTTGCTTCCTTCATCATTTAGAAAAAGCAGATAACAGCATGCAATGAAAGAAAGGGATGTTTTAGCTTTGTTCTAAAACTATCTAAGTGACCTATTATCTGTAGGGCTATGTTTGGTTGTAATTTTTACCTGATTAGATTTTGTGGTAGTGAAAGATAAAAATTCAATCTGTACTAATAGATACAGAGGGCAATAAAATGAAGTAATTTTTTTTTAGAGTTTTATGTTTATTTTTATTTTTGAGAGAGTGAGAGACACAGCACGAATGGGGGAGGGACATAGAGAGAGGGAGACACAGAATCCAAAGCAGGCTCTGAGCTGTCAGCACAGAGCCTGACGTAGAACTAGAACCCACAAATTGTGAGATCATGACCTGAGCTGAAGTCAGACACTTAACCAACTGAGCCACTCAGGTGCCCCTCAAAATGTGGTAATTTTACTGGTTTGTTCAACCAGTGTGAATCAGTTTTGATTGTTTAAGCTTAGAAAACAGTAACAAATTAGAAATATATCTCAATTTTTTAATAAGTGTTTTTAATCAAACATAACACTCATAAAGGAAAATACACATATAGCAAAATACAAATATATATAGATATATATATACACACATATATGTGTATTTCATATGTTTCCTTGAAATGAACTTATCTGTATAACAGATCAAAGATAGACATCTTTAGTATCTGAAGAAGCCCTGTGACTACTTCCAACTTTGCCCGTGAGAACCACTATTATGCTTTCCAATGGCCTAATTTAGTTTTGTTTAATTTTTGTTTTGTACTCTTCTGTATTTATAATACTATTTTTTTAATACTAGTTTTGTTTTTTACTGTCAGCGTTATGTTTGAGAGACTTACACGTGTGTGTGTGTGTGTGTGTGTGTGTGTGTTTAGCAATAATTGTTCATTTTCGTTCTTGTGTAGTACCCCATTGCAATAATTTATTTATTTATTTTAAAGGTTGTTTCCAGTTAGAGATTTTGATTTATTGTGATGCTGTCTTTTGTACAAATGTGTACTCATTTCCTCTGCATACAGGCATTAGAATTTCTGGATCATCGAGTGTGAGTGTATGTAACCTCAGCGCACAAGCCGAAGCATTTTCCAATATGTCTGCCCCAATTGGTATTCCCTACAGCAAGGTATAAAATGTCTAGTCACTCCACATCTCTGCCAACATTTGATTTTGTCAGTGAGATATAATTTACTTAATATAAAATGTATGCTTTTAAGTTTACAATTTACAGATTTTTGACAAATATATATACCTATGTAATCCTGTCTCAGTCAGTATGTAGAACATTGCTGTCACCAACCTGAGTTCCCTCATGAGCTCAGCAATCATTTTTTCCTATTCACACCCCCCAAATACTCAATAATTTAATTTCTATGATCATTTATTATTTGTGTCCATTATTAATCTTCATATCCATGGAACAATACTGGAGGTATTGTTTTCAAACTGCCTTACTTTCCTCAGCAAAATGTTTTTAAGACTAATATGTGCTGTTATGCATTTGTAACTCACTCAGTTTTACCCCTGAGTAAAATCTCATTGTATAGGTGTACCAATATTTACTTTCTTCATCTATAAAAAATTTGACCTGTTTTGGGTTCTGGAATATATGGGGGGAAAAGCTCTAATGTTCCATAAACAGTTGTGTGTGTGCTTGATGTGTGGTTACTGGTTTGATTTTTCTTGAATATAGATAAAAATAGAATTAATTTCTGAGTCATATGGTAAACGTATACTTAACTATGGAAGAAACTGCCAACCCTTTTCGAAAGTGGTTGTACCATTTACATTTTCACCAGAAGTGTGTGAATTTCGGTTGCAGGAATTCTCCATCAACATGAGACAGAATCAGACTTGATAATTTTAGCTACTTAGTCAATGTAAAATGGTATTTCTATGTGGCTTTAAGTTTTATGTGACTAAAGGTAGTGAACATGTTGAGCATATTTAATGTCCATATTAGTCATTCCTATCTTCTTTTATATTTGTTTGAACTTTTTGCCCACCTAAAAAATATACACTCTGGACACAAGCCGTTTGTTAGAAATATGTTTTATAGTATTTTTCCCAGTCTCTGGTTTATATTTTCGTTTTCTTATGGGTGTTTTTTAAAGAGCAGAAATATTTAATTTGTCAAAGTCCAATTTATTATGTTTTCTTCCTCATGCTCTAGTGCCTTTTTCTAGTGTGAGTAAAATTTGCCTACATGACAGTTATGAAGATTTAGTCATTGTTTTTCCTGAAAGTCTTACAGTTTTCATTTTGACTTTAGGTCTATAATTCATTGTAAATTACTTTTTTGTGTATAATTTGTGTCAGAAGGCAAGGTTTAATTTTTATACCAAAAATTTAGTATTTTTTTCATCAATTTGTTGAAAAAAGATTCTTCCTCCAGTGAATCTCACTAATCTCTGTATGTTTGAGGACAACTAACATAATAAGCCTTCCCATACATTATCATGACATATCTCTCTATTTACTTAAATATCCTTTAATTTCCCTCCACAAGTTTTTTTTTTTTTTTTTTTTGCTTTTTTAAAGCTTATTTATTTATTTGGAGAGAGAGGGAGGGAGAGGCAGAGAGAGAGACAGGGAGAGAGAATTCCAAGCAGGCTCTGGGCTGTCAGCATGGAGCCCATGCAGGGTTCCATGTCACAACTGTGAGATCATGACCTGAGTCGAAATCAAGAGTCAATCGCTTAACCATCGGAGCCACCCAGGGCCCCTCACGTTTTTTTTAATATATACAATCTGTACATTTTTATGAAGCATATTTCTAAGCATTTTATGTTTTGAGGTTATTGAAAATGCTAAGTGTTTAATTAAGATTCTAATTAGGAATTGCTAGTGTGTAGAAATAGAATTATTTTTAGGGGTTGGCTTTTTATCTTTGTTAATTCTAGTTGGGTTTTGGGCAAGATTCCTTAGGATTTTCTACACAGGCGGTCATGCTGACTGTAAGAAAGAAACTTTTACGTCTCCTTTTTCAAATATGCGTACTTTATTCTCTATTGTTTCTTTGCCTCACTCAATAGCTAGTATCTTCCGTACAACAAGGAATATTCTATTGTTGACAGAGAATATTCTTCTCTGTTCTTGGTGCCTGTAATTCACAAGTGGTTCGTGAGCTGTAGGATTCTTGTAGACGTCTTTTATCAGACTGAAGAAATAACTTTATATTACTAATGTGTCAGAAGGTGATACCGTGTGTGATTTGACATCCAATCAAATGCTTTTCTGCATCTGTTGAGAAGATCCTATGATTTTCTCCTTTATTCTAAGTGTAAAATACATTGATTTTCAAATGTTAAAACAATTTTACATTTTTTTGGTAAAATCCATGTAGTCACAGTGTACTAACCTTTTTATATATTTTTGGAATTGCTTTGCTAATATCTTATTAAGATAGTTTGTTTCAATATTCATGAAGGATATTCATCTGTGTCTTTCATTCTTAAAATACGTATGGTTTTGGTGCTGAGCTACATCAAGCTCCCAAGGAGTTTAAAACTGTTTCTTCATGACCAGAAAATCTTTATGGGCCTACAATGTATTTTGAAAGAAAGATTTAATCTTGAATGGAATATCATTAGTACATAGAAAGCTATTCAAAATTTTCATTTCTTCTGGTCTCAGTTTTGACAGGTTGTGTGTTTTTAAAGAAATCTACTCATTTCATCTACATTGCCAATTTTTCCCCCAATGTTATTCATGTTATTTTTATTATCTTATTAACACCTGAAGAATCTATAGTGATGCTCTGCCTTTCTTCTCTGATCCTAGCAATATGTAGCCCTTCCCTTTCTCTCTCTCTCCTTCACAGGTAAAAATCTAAATTATTGTATAAGTACTTCCTTCCTTCCAACTAATAAACCTAGAAGAAAGCTTCCATTTCCATTCATTATCTTACTCCTCCTCTAACATTTTAGAAAGCATATTACAGCTAATTTGTGATGAATCTTTTACTTTAGATAGATTTCTCAGGAAAACTAGAACTTCAACTATATCATGACTTTTGCAAACTTACACCTCTGCTTCAATTAGATTGTTCTCCACCTTTGAGTACACTGAACACATTTAGTCTCAAAACCATCAATCCCCTGCAGACGTTTCTCTCGTTAACCCCACATACCATTTTTACAGCAACCCTGGAACTTTTCCAGCCTGAAAAATCTTCCTGCATTTCTATTCAGTTGAGAGGAAAATGTTAATGGGATTATAAATAGACAAAGTTACAAAAAAAAAAAAAAGAAAAAGAAAAAGAAAAAGAAAAATGTTTGTACCTGAACGTATTTTTACTAAGAATCAAGTTCACTGAGTGAAATGGAAAGGCATCAACTTGGTGTTTACAATGTTGTAGCCCTATAGTCAGAAAAAAAATGGGAACAATTCTAAAGAAAAACATAAAAATGAGTCAATGAAAGAAAATGAATGAAATGAAGGAAGACGCATTTTCCCCCTAAATGATGGCTGAGTTTATGGAAGCCAGACTGGACAGATGATAAAGGGAAAAACAGATGTAGTCTTTCCACAATGGAAACAAACATAGGGCTAAGAATTAATATCATTAATGTTACCATATCTGAAGGAATGAGGACGGCCTATGAAATTCTAATAAAGAAATTAAAAGAAAATCTTCCAAGAAATCTTAAATAACCCCCCCCAAAAAATAGTAACGATCCTTTTAGAAAGGTTTGAGAAAATAAATGCAGCGTTTAGGCATCATTTATAGCATTAGTATTAAATTAACGTAATTAAAAATAAACACATAGGATACGTGGACCCCAAAACAGAGTTGCCACATATTCTGAGAGATAATTTTAATAAATTTATGGGGTCAAGTATATGATGGAAACAATCGGAGGATATGCCATTATCAAGGCTCAGGGTAGGTGTTAAAATGATTGCAGCATACATCCTGGATAGAACTGTCCAGTACAGAAAGAAGTTGGTAATGTCTCTGGAAAGTAGATGATTTTTGGTAGACTCCTTTGGGGTGGCTCTAACATATGTCACTCTGATACTTGGAAATGTACTTATAAACGTGTGGCACCTTATCACAAAAGCAAATGGAAATGTGTCACTGGATAAACTTGCACTCAGTTTAGCTCTGAAATGACAGACGCTTGTATATCAAATCTTCGGTAGAAATTAGGGTATTTAATCAGATATTCATTGATGGGAAGTACAAATACTGAAGTAAGGTCTGAGCACTGGTACAGTGACCATTCATCTAAGTCATTTGAGTCCAGGCGTGTCTTCAATGCCTGTGGAAGAAGAAGAACATGCGTGTGCCACGAGACCCCACCCACCTTCATTTATGTTGACTTTTTGTGCTTTCCTGACTCTCATCCTGCTTTTGTGAAAATCAAGCAGATTTCTGAATTTTTTTCTCCTGCTCTGTTCTGTTTTTCTGTTTGCCCACCTTCCTCCAAATATGAATAAGCTATTTTAATACACTTGACAATTTCCAGAAAGAGGCATTTGGATTGAACTCTCCACTAGGTTTTAGAAACACAATTTTGGTTCAGAAAATTCTTCAGAGATTTGTGGTTTGCTTGTGGTTTTAAACAAATGTGTTGATGTGTATCTGCCATCACAGTGATCCTTCTAATGAAGATCTTGCTTTTTAAAAATAAGAGGGCACATCGCTGACTAAAGAGTATACTAATGTAGCTTTGCAAATCTGGAAAGAAATGCACAGTTGCCAGTAAGAGAAGCTCAAGGGAGAGCTGATAAAGAAATATGGCTCCATTTAGTTATGTGAATAAAAATTCATGGCTGATATTGCATAAGAAGAGCAATTAAAGGGTGGAATAGAAAAATTAAAATATTTAGGTAATTACTGTCAATTGCAATTCTTTCTAGAAATTTTAATATTAAAAGAAAGTTCATTCTATGACATACTTTCCACATTTAATGCTGTCGTTTGAATGTTTGTATAAATATAGTTTAAAAATTAGATAATATGACCAAAGTTTTAACTATGAAATAGAATAAGGATTTAATTGCTGGCCAATTTAAAAATAGGTGTTGAATATTTATTGAATTAACGTCTTATTTTGATTCATTTGTTTGTCTTTGAGCAAGAAATGTTTCCCAGGAAGAGGTAAGAGTTGCTAGGGGTTAGTCACCTCAGAAAGGCAGGCACAAGGATGCCCACCACCCACAATTTTGGTCTTTATCTGGGCACCAGCACACATGTAGTTGACAATAGGCTTAGTTCCTAATTTCAATGGACTTAGAACAAAAAATGTGCGGAGACATTTTAGTTCACTTTTGCTAGTGTTGTAAAGAAAGAAGGATGTAACAATAAAATGAGTCATTGATGAAACCCTGTTCATCCTAACCCTCCATTATATTTTTCCCATGAGAAAACTTGATTGATTTTATCGGAAAAACCATAAGGAATCTGAAATCCATTTGGCTACATTTTGCCAGGGCAAAGATTTTCTTCGTGCTGTGGATCCATTTGTCTCTTGGCCTCTTGAACTGTCGGAGCATGGCCTCATTTATGACCTATGCCATTGTATTGTAAATGTTTATTTACATGGCCGTCCCCATCAACTTGGAGGAATTATTTATGATACGTGTATGGGCGCGCGCGCGCGCGTGTGTGTGTGTGTGTGTAGGTGTGTATGTGCATATATATATGTATATATATATATACACACACATATACATATATATGTATGTGCACACACACACATATATATATATATGTATGTATGTGCACACACACACACACACACACACAATATGTCCAAAGCATACTTTGCATATAATATGCTTTGGACATATTGTAAAATACCCGTCTTAATCACACATCGCCTTCATAGCCTTTTCTATCCCTGCAACAATATTAACACAAGCCTGAACTACAATTAGCAGGAAGGTAGTCTGACTTAAAGTACAGTGTAAATCACTCACTCTCCTGGTTATCCCTAAAGATTGCCACACAAACATATTCAGCAAAGTTAGTGTATCATTTTTAACTTTATCTAACTTTATATTTACACTTTGTAATAAAAGCTGTTTGACAATATAAAAACAGTTTTAAGTAGATATGACCATTTCAAACATTTTTTAACTTTTATTTATTTTTGAGAGAGAGATCATGAGTGGGAGGGGGCAGAGAGAGAGAGGGAGAGAGAGAGAGAGAGAGAGAGAGAGAGAGAGAATCTCAAGCAGACTCCATGCTGTTAGTACAGAGCCTGACACTGGGCTGGAACCCAGGAACCATGAGATCATGACCTGAGTTGAAGTCAGACGCCTAACCTACTGAGCCACCCAGGTGCCCCAGATATGAACATTTCAAATTAGACTAGTTTCACTTTCAGGTCTAGGAAGGGTACAAAACTGACATAAGTTGCAACAATTACAAGGTTAATACTCTCTTACAGATTCCATAGTAAGGAATTATTACCCAGGTGTGATTTATCATGATGTGGAAAGCTGGGCTAATTCATTTCATTTTATAAAATGACTTGACATTCTGGTTATAAGCAGAGATTTCATTATTCATTAACTGATACTGCCTTTGAGGAATCCCCCACAGGAGGGTGGCAGCTCATGGGACATTTTCCAAAGGCTGACGCTGTCACAGTACCAGGGGTTGTGTCCACTAATTCGCCTGCCATGTGATGCCGGCTGTGCCAACCTCTCTCTGGATAATTCCCATCACGTGATTACGTCTGTGAACCTGGCTTCTCTGTCTCTCTTGATGAATGCTTATTTTCCAGTGTGGTTCTCCAGCATCCTAGTTATTCAATGAGCTGCTTTATATATTTTTCATTACTTCCTGTTCCTATTTAATCCAAGCAAAGTTGGGTCTAAACGGTGTGTTATTGCCCTTGGCTGCCACAGCAAATTATCACACACTGCATAGCTTAAAACTACGGAAATTTATTTTCTTACAGTTCTGGAGGTCAGAAGTCCAAACTCAAACTGTCAGCAGGGCTGTACTTTTCTTGAAGTCTCCACTGGAGGATCCTTCTTTGCCCCTTCCAGATCCTGGTGACTCCATTCAGCCTCTGAGGTCCATTGCCTCCTCCTCTCCATGTCTGTGTCTTTCTTCTTGTTTTTCTGTGCTCTCTCTCTCTCTCTCTCTATTAAAAAAACAAAACAAAACAAAACAAACAAAAAGTTTAGGGGCACCTGGGTGGCTCAGTTGGTTAAGCATCCCAGTTCAGCTCAGGTCATGATCTCATGGTTTGTGAGTTCGAGCCCTGCATCAAGCTCTCTGCTCTCAGCACAGAGCTTGCTTTCCTCTGTCTCTCTCTCTGCCCTTCCTCTGCTCATGTTCTCTCTCTCTCTCTCTCTCAAAAAATAAACATAAAAAAAGAAAAAAAAGGGATTCAAAAAAATTTAATTGTGGTAAACACATAACACAAAATTTACTATCCTAACCATTGTTAGCGGTAGTGTTAAACATAATCATATGGTTATGGGACCAACCTCATTAGCTTTGTTTTAACATAGCCCCAAATTGGCCCTTTAAAATTCTTTTACTATATACATATTATTTAACAATGTTACTTAAGAAATAATCCAAACTGTGTCATACACTCACACAGAACTTAATATCAAATCAAAAGTGAATTCTGTTTTCAGAAATTTGTTTTTGAGTATTTGCGAAATTCACAATGCATTGTTTTGTAGATGATGTTTATTAACATCATTTTGGCCTATGAAAAGACATTTGTTGCATATACAAATGAAATGTGGACATGGTACTCTATTAATATTACTTTACCTGGGATTCTGCAGGGTTTGAAAACGCACAAGTGGAGTTTGCATAATCTGAATTGTCGTCTTTATATCTGAGATAGAAAATTGAAAATAGTTGAATGTAATCTTAATATTCCCCCTTGATAGATAGATAGTTGTTTATATCTATATGAAAATGTCTTCAACACAGTTGCCTTCATCAGCCTACTTTCACGTTACCTGGTAGAAGTGAGTGGGCTCATTTACGTTGCAAACCTACAAAGACATCAACCACCTTGCACTAAACATGGGCTCATCGGCCATCTCCTGCATGGCAGGTCAGACAAGCACAAGTATTTCCTTTGAATTATGATGTTGTAAAAATGAGACTTGATCATTGAAAAGCTGGTCACTGTGACATACAATTCTGGAAGACTGTTTAACATTTTTGGGACAGCATAATTTGTAAATAAGGGGCATTCATTATTGCAGACAGCCTTCGGGTACACATTCATTTTTCCCTGAAAAGTAGTATATAGATGCAAAGTCTTAATTCACTAGACTTGTTCACAAAATGTTACGCCATGTTTGAAAGTGGGATAAATGTAAGCACATCTTAAAGATAAAATGATTTAATTACTTCAATTACTTCCTAACTTACAAAGGGAGTTTAGACAGAAAAAGTCTGAGATTTGTAACTTTCTTTTTATGACCAAAGATCTTAATTAGTTTGGATGACTTCAAAAGAAACGTATGTTGATCACTACTTATTTAGAATAAAGTATATATCTGCATTTGCAGTTTAATAAAAGTTCAGACTTTGTTAAAATGAATTACTACTAACATGAAAACAATCTTAATGTTGTGGTAAGTCCAACTTTTGCTAGATGGTTAGTGCTGTTTTCTTCCTCACTGCTTACTATCACGTTGCCTGACATTCCAAAAATTCCTGAATAAATTATGTGTCTTAAAGACCCATTAGTATCTTTACTTTTTAATTCAGTTTTCATGCATTCAATA